>NW_017234860.1:0-8254 GCF_000208745.1 Theobroma cacao | reverse complement strand
ATCAACCATATGATCTTTCTTCTTGACTGATTTCGACATCCGGCTAAATATTAATATTTTAAAAATTTTATCTTGTCTCCTTGGTACCTGAAATACCTTATTATGCCTCACTTGACTTCTGAATTGCCTTTTATCTCACAAATTCTCCTCTGATAAAATTATTATTATTTTATTGTTATTTTCTCACTTACGAAATATTTTATCCTAAACTACTCCTTTCGTCTCTTATCACTTTTAAACATTTTAATTGACTTCAATTTGCATTCGCTCAACTTTATTTATCACCATATCAAAGTATGGGGTATTTCATTTACCCTTAGGGTGGCAAAATTACCATTTTACCCCTATGCTTTGAAAAATACCAAGATTACAGTTTTTCACTTCTCAACCTCAAATTATGTTCTAAATAGTCAATCTTGATCAATCTTAGTCAAAAATTTCATCCAACACTTACATCTTAACCTCGGGTGGCAAAATGACCATTTTGCCCCTAGGTTATGAAAATTTCAGTTTGACTCCAAATTGATCCTCGAACTCCAAATCACCATACTAAATCATTCCTGGACTGTAAAATTTTCAATTTCACCCTTAAAATCTCTATTCGATCAAGTTCGAGGCTTAAATCAACTTTGTTGTACCTTTAGGTATAATACCGACTTTTATAAATTTTTCAGGATTCTCCTAGCATGCAAACATGCTATCCATCACATGTATGTCATGACAAATATTTTATAAGGTCGGGGTTTACAACTACTCTTAATTTTCAATGTTTTATTTCTTTTTTATTGAGAGAAACATTAAATTTTTTAAACTTACTCTTCATCAATCGCGTGTTATGTGGCAATATTTTTTATGTTATTTATGTTGTTGATGGTTGCAGATGGAATCTGACAATATCAATGTTTCTTTTGAATGAAATGTTCATTGTCTACAGATTGAGCAATGTTGCAGTAGTTAATGATGTGTTTTTAATTATGATTGAAAATTATGAATGATTTTTAATATTATTAGTGTTTGAAGGTTTGATGTTAAATTGTTAATGATGTATTTTATCATATTATATGATAATAAATTTTATGTATGTTATTTATATTAATTGTTATTATATTTGATGTTATTATTATTATTTTTATTATAATTATTTTTATAATTATAGATTTTAAATTTAAATAATAAAATTATATTTAATTGTAAATATTTTTATTTAATTGTGTTGCACGTGTTAATCATGTTAAACGTGTCATTAATCGTGTTGTGTCTTATATTGATACGTTTAATAAATGTGTTAATCGTGTCGTGTCGTATTACACGTGTATTAAACGTTTTAATCATGTTGTGTCGTATTACACGTGTACTAAACGTGTACGTGTACATGTTTTAAATTTAAGACATGAATATTAAACGTGTCGTGTTCCTGTTTAACCTTAACGTGTTTCGTGTCTAATCATGTTTGACACGTTTACGACACGTTAACACAAATTATCAAGTCTAATTAAAATGACTAAGGCACATAGGCCGCATCGAAGGCCTTAAAGCTCAAAGATTGAAAAAACCCTTGGGAACCCTAAAACAATCCCGATGAGTACAAATGAAGACCCATGATTGACATCGAGAAGACAGGTTTAAAAGAGCAGAACATAGATTTAAAGTCACGTCAATCGACCGTACAAATTATAGTCGCCCGCTACAAATCCCCAAAAACCCAAGGCCCAAAGGTAACTGTAGGAAAAATAATGAACAAGAGAAACGAAAGAAGGAATAAGGAAGATGGAGGAAAAGAAAACATAAGGTAGGTGAAACATCTATACGATTACAATGACTGAGGCATATAAGCCACACCGAAGGCCTTAAAGCCCAACTCAAAATTCATACATATAGCCCACTTGGAGTTAAAAAAAGTTTAAGAAGCACTTAAGAAGTATAAGAAGCTGGCACTTGTCAACCTTTGAAGCAACCAGTTGTCAACCTCTGGGAAGGCCTCAAGGGTTTCCTTTAATATAAAGGTATAGATATGCAACACTTAAATGATTAAATGGTAGATGATAGTAAAATTGGTTTGAAGTTATGTTTGTGCCATAAAGACTATATTCTTAGCATTCTTATTTTATTCAAAGCTCTCTAAATTGTAACAACTCAAATCACTATCATATTTTCTGTAAATCAAAGATAATAAAAACATTTAAAAGCGACTAAACAAATAGTAGCAAATGAATAGAAGTATGAGCAAGTGCAAATCAAAGACAGAAGAAGAAAATGAAAGTTGAAGAAAAGTAAATGACAATTCAAAAACCTAAACCTTAAACATAATTGTATAAACATGCCTAAATGTAGTGAATGGTGTAAATAGTAACAATAGCAACACGATTAATTCAAAATATAAAAGCATGTTTGTCGAAGAAAATGTGCTTACGTCAAGAGAGGTATTTTTTCATTTATGGTCTTAACACTTATATTTGTTAGCATAAAATCATATATTACTTTGCACTCATTATAAGCATTATAGAACTATATATTTGAAGAATCAACTTCAAGGATTTTTACTTTCAATTTGGACTTTGTATTCCGAAATATGAATAGATTGCCAATGTATATTATTAAGCTTGTATAGTAGGATTTCATTTTGTTTCTTACTTGAATCTTTAATGAATGAGCAGCAAGTATTTGCGTGATTGTTGTGTCTCTGACTGCCTCCTGTTTAGCACAGGTAGGCTTGCATATTTTTGAGCTAAACATTATATTGTTAATTTTGATATTCATGGTTTGTTTGTAAAAATGTTAGTTTTGAAAGTTTCCAATATTACTATAACTCTCATTAGTAAATATATTATCTCTATTTGTATGTTATTTTTAGTTTGTTTGAATTGAGATATATTTTTGATGTAGAGCATGAGGCTAGATAAAAAACAATCTAAAACAATAGTTAAGCAAAGTTGAGGCTTTAATTTTAATTGATCCAAAAATAATTTTAAACTTTGTATTCTAATTAAGGTTAAGCAAATATAGATAATAAAATAATTTTTTTTATTATCATTCCAACAAATATGAGAATGGGATTGACTGTTTTTGTTAATAGCTGGTCTTTAGTCACTTTTGTTGTCATATCTCCATACAATACCACTTTTAGTTGTAATCACTGTTAGCAATCGCAATTCAATTAAATTTCAAGACAAATTTAAGTTGAACATAAATAAAAATGTATAAGTATAATTATTTGTATTATGATTTACCTAAGGTCTTCTATGTAGAGGATCTGTTTGTCAACAACATGTTTTATGTTGTTCAAACGAAGTTTTCCAATATTGATAAATGAGTTTAGAGTTTCAATGAAATCTAAAGTAAGAGTAATATTTAATTTATTGTTTGAAATGTAGATATTGATAAAAATTCATGGTATTTTTTTATTGATTTAGGAGATATGATTTAACTTGTTATAAATTGTATCATGGTGAATACTTTAATTCAAGTTGTTGTATGGTGTGAAGACAAAATAACAAGTAGGATGGACTAAAGTCTTCTTAAATTTCTTGAATTTCAGTGTTTTTGTAATACCCCGCACCCTCGTTGGACACAAATAAGACCTTATTGATCAAACGAATGATCGTTTGATGTGAATTGGCGTGTTAAAGAGCGACAAAGGATAAAAGGAACGTTCAAGAATAAAATGCTTAGCACGTGCAGAAACAACAATTAAATAATAATATTTTCGTTGGAGAGGAATTAGTAAGCTAAAGGATGATTCAGAAGTAAACCGAGATGTAATGATGTGTTTCGAGACCAAAGAAGGCAAGTGAAAATTTTTGAAATAAAATAATATTCTATTCAATAAAATTATATTAAAATATTAATATTTTATATGTTATCGAAATTAGTCATGAAAAATGGAATATGACTAATTTAAGTGGGGGAGAAGAAGTAAAGAAGAATTTTGAAGGAAAACGACGATAATTGTGTCAGCGTGATTTTATTAAATCGAGCTAACGCGGGTAAGTAAATATTTAAATATTATGGTGACACCGTATTGAAATGCGATCTTGATATTTTGATTATACACGTATAAGAAAAGGAAGATAGAAGGAAATTAGAATTTTTACAAGTGTTGGAAGAATTAATTTTAAAATATGAAAATTTGAGGGAAGTGTATTAAATAAAATGAAGTTAAGGCATAATATGTAAATTTTATTATTTTGAAGAAATAAAAATATTATGAAAATAAAATGGATGATAAAATAATGAAGAAAAGATGTTGAAAAGTCAAACCAAAGAATTATAAGGTGAATGGCCGGCCGTACAAAAATCAAAGGAAGAAAGACAAAAGAAAATAACAAAGAAAACAAAAGAGAAGAATGTAGAAATGATGGTGGGGCCGGCCATGTGAGATGAAACAAATGAAAAAGAGATAAAAGAGAAAAAGGAGAGGAAGTCGGTTGTGAGTGGGAGAAGAAAAATAAAGGAAAGAAAAACCGTGGGGGAGGAAGAAAGAAATGAAGAGAAAAAAGGAGAGAAAGAACCGTGGGAGAGAAAGGAAAGGAAAAAGGAACAAAAATTCTACTCTTTTCTTGGCACAATTTTGATGCACTTTGAGGGAGGAAAAGAGAGCTTTTTGCTACAATTTTTGGAGGAAGAAAAAGCTAAAACATTTTGAGGTAAGAAAGCTGATTTTTTTTTAGGTTAATTGCAGGAATTTTTTATGTTTTTATGGCTGATTTTGGTGCTAAAAATTCAAGGTTTTTGTTGCTGAAATTGTGTAAATTTGCTGCTAAAAATTTTTAGAGGTTTTTGCTGCCATTGAAGGACAACTTTGGCTACTGAAAATTTGAGCTGTTTGCTACCAATTTGTGCAGAAAAATTTGAGCTGTTTGATGCCAATTTGTGTAGAAAAGTTTGAGTTGTTTGCTGCCAATTTGTGCAAAAAAATTGGAGCTGTTTGCTGGTAGTTTCTGTCAAGCCCAGCTCTACAATATGTTTATTATACCATTCTTACATAAGAATGCATGTTTGCTTACTTGGGTACCTCAAAAATCGTTAAAGGACGACAATGTACCAAATGGTACAATTAAGTTGAATTAAGCCTCAAACTAGACCAAATAGAGATTTTAAGACGAAATTGAGAATTTTAAAACCCCAGAATGACTTAAAATGGTGATTCGGAGTTCGAGGACCAATTTGGAGTTAAATTGGAATTTTCATGACTTAGGGGTAAAATGGTCATTTTGCCACCTAAGGTTAAGATGTGAGTGTTGGATGCAATTTTTGACTAAGAATGATCATTTGGAGTATAATTTGAGTTTGAAAAGTGAAGAATTTTAATTTCAACATTTTTTCAAGCATAAAGGGCAAAATAGTCATTTTGTCGCCCAGGGGCAAAATTATAATTTTACACCACCCAACACTTGTCTAACACATGGATTTTACCCAATATTATAATGGATAATTGAGGAAATTTAAGTGGTGGAGAGAGATTGCTTAATGGTTAAGTATGACACATGGACCAATGGATGGTGACATGTGTCAAAATATCATCCATTTATTATTTTTTTCCTTATAAATTAGCACAAAATCAACCCATTTCTCTTCATTATGGCCGGCCAAAGCAAGAAAAAAGGAAGAAAAAGGAAGAACAAACCCTAGGTGGAAAAATTCAAGGGAAAGGTGTGAAAATTCAAAGAAACAAGTGAAAAAAGGTAAGGTTTTTTTCAATTAAGCTTGAGATCTATCTTTCTTAAGCATTTTTTCTTATATTCCATGGTTGAATCACATGAAAGCATGATGAATCCCTTGCTGGACGAACACTTAGAGAGAGATTTTGATACTTGATTTGGTTAGATTTCAATGTATTTTAGTGTTTTTAGTTAGTTAGTGATGTGTAGCATGAAAATCAAGCAAGAAAAATTCATTTTCTCCCATCACCCATCATTGGTCGAATTTTCCATGTAGAGAGTGGATGTTGATTTTGATTTTATTTCAAGTGAATTGGTTAGGAAATGATGAATTACGGTGAGAAAATCAAGTAGAAAAAATCATAGTATTGATGCACCCACTATGGCCGAAATTCCTAAGAGAAAATGTGAGGATGATTTTTGCCATATTTCAAGTTATTTAATTTGTGTTTGATGATTTGGAGTATTGGGAGAAAAATGGAATTACTTGGAGTTAAATTGGACATATTGGCCAATTAATCAAGTGATAGATCGAATTAGGCCAATACCATTTTATTTAGGTACACAATTGAATTTGTGTAGAACATCGTGTTTAGATGATAATCCGAACAATTTGCATTCCATTTCATGCATTAGTAAAGAGGTTGAAATAGATTTATAATGGTATGACACAGTATATTGAATTGTGTGTCGTGTATTGTATATAGGTGGTGAGCCCTCTAACAAGGGTAAAGACGTTGTATCAGAGGATTGAGAATAAGAATATTTCAAACTCCTGATATTGTGAGTAACCTTACTATCATCTTAATTATTTAAAGTGATTTTTATCCGATTTTGTGATTCTATGAAAAATGAGTTTAAATGGCAAATCTTTATGTTTTATAAGCAAAATGTGATTAAATGAAATGATTTTATAAAATTGTCTTAAAATTGAATGATGGTTTTGGAAAATGGAGTAATTGGAGACTAATTGATGTGTTATAAATCATGGTTTGAATTGTATGGCTTATGATAATATTGGCATGAATGGTTGATTTGGTAAATGTGTTAAAAATGTATGAACTGTTAATTTACCTTGAGAGGCTGTAAAATAAAATAATTGCCATGTCATGCTATCGTAAATTTTATTAAATTGATGGGTTATAAATTAGTCGCTACAGTGGACGGGTTCCATGGATCAGCCTATTAGAGGGGCACGGTAATCCTATTATATTTATACCTCCGTATGAGGCACAGTTGGATAACTCCTGAGGTTAACACTTTAGAGTTCACTTCACGCCAAACCACCACGTGAGGGTGAACTCAGCTAACACCAAGGATCAGCTATGTTTTCAAAATAAAAACATGATTTATGAGTACATAACTTTTTAACAGCCTTGGCGGACTCGGTTGGGATAGCCCTCGATCAAGGTATCCCTAATAACAGAGTATGAAAATGATTTTGGCACGAGCCAAAGTTTTAAGAAATTTGTAAGCCATGTTGATTACTCGATTTATATGAATTGATTTTATTTGGTTGAAATGAGTTGAAAGGTGATGAATTACAATATGTTAAACTATTTTATCTGTCTCCATTTACTCAGCTTTAGATATTTTAGATGGTATTTGTTTACTCACTGGGATTATATAATCTCACCACCCTCCTTTCCACCCATTTCAGGCTCAGGATAGTTGTTAGATAGCTCATTTTGTTGAGGACTACAGTTGGATTTGCATCCTCCAAACTGTAGGTTCACAGTCTTTCTTACTTTTAGTTATTCGGGGGCCCACTGATTATTGTAAATTAAATTAAATACTTTGGTTTACTGTATTACAATATGTATGAATTTATTTTGCTTTTACGCTGCAAAAAAAAATTATTTACGTATAACTCTAAAAATATTGTTTTATAAGAAACTAGAATATTTTATTGAATATTTCTTTTATTTTTTTATTATATCCAAATAATCATAATTTCATTTTAAATGAAGGTTTTAGATGTTTAAACTTATTTTTGATTATGAATTATGTGTTTTGTACCCGTATACTATATTTTTAGCGAATTTCGAGATTTTTGAGAAAAAATGACCAAAATGCCCCTGTGAGAAAAAAATTGTTTTTCTATTGTTTTGATTTGGAAGTAGTTTATAATCTCTTAAAACATAATTTTAGTGACTAATACTCATAGGGGAAGCGAGAAAAACTGATGTTAAGCCTTGCGAAGTTTCGATTGACATTTCGGGTAATGAATATCTATCGGGACGTCGCGGTGGTTGTCACGGGCTCGATGGGAGTTCCGGGTCATGACAATTTGTGCAGGAAAATTGAACATCTTTGTGCTGCCAAAATTTAGAAGTTTTGTTGCTGGAAATTTGAGTTGAAAATCTGCTAATTTTAAAGTAGAAAATGGCAGCAAAAAGGGTGAGAAAATGAGGCTTTTAGTGATCAATTTTAAGAGGAAAAGAAGAGAGGAAGCCACGGTGGTGAAGAGATGTCAAACCCTGTTTTATAAAATAATTACGACGTCATTTACATGCTCAATAGAAGAATAAAATAATATTTTATTAATAAAATAATATTAAAATATTAATATTTAACCGGATGTCGAAGTCAATCAA
>NW_017234859.1:0-23453 GCF_000208745.1 Theobroma cacao | reverse complement strand
TCCTGAGGTGAATGCGACATCATTTAATATTATGATTATGGTCATGAATCTATCTATTTCCTAAAGTGAATGTCACATCATTTAATAATTATGATTATGGATATGGAAGAGGTCGTTATAATAATTTACACTATTACTATTTTAATTCTAATTATAATTTTACCACCAGTAGTGGATAATAATTTTACCATCAGAATCTAAGAATAATATTACCACCAGAAGTGGATGGATAATTTTACTATCAGAATCTAAAGATAATTTTGCTACCAGAAGTGGATGGATAATTTACCACAAGTAGTGGATGAATGTCATCATCTACTAAAAAATGGATAATCCATCATAAGTGGATAACCCATCATATGTTGATCACCCACCAAAAGTGGATGTATACTTGTAACCTACCACAAATAGATGAAAACTTTCAACGCACCAAAAGTAAATAGATACCTTAAACCACTAATCCACTAGAAGTGGATAACTAATCAAAAAGTGGATGAATACCTGTAACCCACTAAAAGTGGATAAATAATGAAAAGAATAAAAGAAATATAGAAAACGTATTCTTATTGATGTGGCATGAAAGATCATTGGTCATGTACTTGTTGTACGTTTTAAATTTTATCAAGCATCATTAAAAATTAAAACATCTTGTGATAATTTTAATCATGGCCAAGTTGTATAGTACATCAAGATATTTGTCCATTTTGAAGCAGGAATTGATTACATGATTGGTAACAAAAATATGTATTATTGATTTTCTTGTCCTGACAAAGGAATTGATCATTCGATTGGTAATAGAAATATCTGAGAATGAACTTAATAGTAGTTGGTACATTTAGTATAACTATATTATGAAGATGCTTTAATATGTTTAAATGATATGTTCTTATTATGTGTTTTAATTCTATATTTAATATTCGTTGATGTTAACTTGTAAGTTTCTTATTGTATATATTTATGGATATTCATATTGTTAGATCTAAAATCTATAATGTATATATATATGTCTAGCAGACATTGCTATAACACACATTATATTTAAAGATAAGAAATATTTTTCCTACTTGACAATGAAAAAAAAAGCCAATGTTAATTCAATATCTGGTAATCTAAGATTAATTGAAGGCTTCAGAAGAGCTAATATTTTACTAGCTTGAGGAATAGAGTAATAGAGGATGTGTTATTTTCTATTAAGTCTCAAAGAAATTTATTAAGTTTTAAAAATATTTGTTTGAATAGATATCATATTGAGACACCAAATGAATGAGGCACTTCATACCTTCATGTTACATCTATTGTCTCAAGTAGAAAGTATGTGTTAAAAAAAAATTACTCGCTCTGTTCTTAGAATTAAACTATCAAATATTAGAATAATTGAACCCATAGTAAACCAAAAGTTTACTAATGATTTTATATTTGGCATGACCGGTTGGACCATCTCGGATCAATAATGATGCAAAAAATTATTGAAAATTTATCATTTATTGAAAAATCAAAAGATTTTTCAATCTAATGAATTTTATGTGCTGCTTACTCTAAAGGTAAATAAATTATAAGGCTATCAGCAGCTAAAGTAGGGATTGAATTCCCTACATTTTTTAGTAATATTCAAGGTTATATGTGGATTCATACATCCACCATGTGAACTATTTAGATATTTTATGATTTTAATCGATGCATCGACTAGATGGTCACATGTGTGCTTATTATCAACTTGCAATTTGGCATTTGCGAGTATTCATTTACAAGCACATTTTCTTGGTTATGTAATCAATATTATTTGTATTGATAATGTTGGTGAGTTTACATTTCAAGCCTTTAATATTGCATATCAGTTAGAATAACTATTGAACAGCCTATTGCTTATATTTATACCCAAAATGGTCTAATAGAATTATTTATTAAACACTTCCAACTGATTGAAAGCTTATGAAATTCATACTCCCAATGTCTACTTGGGGGCATGCCATTTTGGATGCAGTAGCATTTGTATGCATCAAGCCAAATGAGTTATTATAAATTCTCCCCATACAATTAGTTTATGGTTAGGAATCAAATATTTCTCATCTAAGAATTTTAGATGTGTGGTATATGTTTCAATTGTTCCATCACAACGCATAAAGATGGGTCCTCAAAGGAAGTTAGGAATATATGTTGGATACAACTCTCCATTTGTAATTAAATATTTAGAATTATCAATAGGAGATTTATTCATAACAAAGTTTGTCAACTGTCATATTGACAAAACAATTTTTTCAACATTAAGGGGAGAAAAAATAAGCCGCTGAAAAAAAAGAAAAATTCTTATAATGAATGATCATTATCTAGTTTTGATCCTTGCACAAAGTAATATGAACTTGAAGTTCAAAAGAGAATTATTTTGTAAAATATAGTAAATCAGTTGCCAAACATATTTACATTGATTTACTAATCTAAAGGGAATACCAAAATTTTATATACCAGCTGCAAATGCTCCTATTAGCATTGATGTCCCTGTAGGACAAGGCACATTAGAAGCGTGGAAACCAATCGGTTCCAAAGATAAATCTTTGAAAAAGAAAAGGAGCAAAATATTTAAGATGATCAGAAAAAGGAAGTAAAGACTCTAGAAGAGACCCCTAACATAATTGATAAACATTCCAGAAGAAATTCAGGTACCTGAAATCAGTTAAAATAAAGAGATCTCAATCAATTATGTCATGATGAGAAAAGATGAAACAGGTAAATAAACGTCAATGATATTTTGTGTATAATATAAAGCTCAATATTATGAAAGAAAAGCGAGGATCTTAAACTTATATTTATTGAAGAATGTAAACATAGAAATGATTGGCCAATGTGGAAAGACGCAATTAAGTAGGAAATGTATTTAATTGCAAAATGTGAAGTTTTTGGACTTGTAGTCCGTATACCAAATGGTGTAAAACTAGTGAGATATATTTATGAGTATTTGTGCGAATGCAAAATGAGAAAAATGAAATTATGAGATATAAAGCATGGCTTGTCGTACAAGGATTTCTCTAAAGATCTAGTATTGAAGATGAAGAGATATTTTTTTATGGTGGATACAATTACAATTCTATATTAACTAGTCTGAAAATAAATAAGAAAATTAAATTACGTTTAATGAGTGTAGCTACAGCCTATTTATATAGCTCATTTGATATCGATATCTATATAAAAATCCCTAAAAGATTAAAGTTGCCTGAAGCACAAAATTTGAATTCTCGAGAAATTTATTCGATCAAATTAAATAAATCTTTATATAGATTAAAGCAATCTAGAAACATGTGATATAACCGTCTTAATGCATATTTGTTGAAAGAAAGCTATAGAAATAATCTTATATGCCCATGTATTTTATAAAAGGGTTTAGATATGAATTTATTCTAATTGTTATTAATGTTGATGACTTGAATATTATTAGAACTCTTGAAGAGTTATTAAAAGCCGTGGATTACTTAAAGAGAGAATTTGATATGAAAGACCTTGGAAAAAATAAAGTTTTGTTTGGGTTTTTAGATTGAACGCTTGGCAAATAGAATTTTTGTCCATCAAATCAAATTATATCACAAAAATGCTAAAACGATTTTATATGGAGAAAGCATATCCATTGAGTTCACCAATGGTTTTAAGGTCATTAGATGTGAAAAAAGATCCTTTCCGACCTCATGAGGATAATAAAGAACTTTTTGGTCTTGAAGTACTGTATCTTATTGAAATTGGAGTACTAATGTATCTTACTAGCAATACATGACTTGATATATCAATCGCTGTGAATTTATTAGCAAGATAGAGTTCTTCTCCAACTTAAAGACATTGGAATGGAATTAAACATATACTTCAATATCTTCGGGGAATAATGGATATAGGCTTATATTATTTAAATGCATTAAAATAAAATTTAATTCGTTATGTAGATGCAAGATATTTATTTGATCCACATAAAACTCGATCCAAGATAGGTTATTTGTTCACATATGGAGGTATGGCTATTTCATGGCATTTTATAAAGCAAACTATAGTTGCTACTTCTTCTAGCCATGCAGAAATTTTAGCAACTCATAAGCAAGTCATGAATGTGTCTGGTTAAGATCTGTAACTTAATATATTCAAGAAACATGTGGCATGTCAACCAATAAAGAAATTCCAACAACGTTATATGAGGATAAACTACTTGCATAGCATAGCTAAAGGAAAGATATATTAAAGGCGATTGAACAAAACACGTAGTTTGCCAAAATTCTTCTTCATGATCTCCAAGAAAATGGTGAAATAAGTGTTCAACAAATTCAGCCAAGTGACAATCTAGTAGATTTGTTCACTAAAGCCCTTCCTGTTGCAACATTTGAAAAGTTGAAATGTATCATTTTAAATATCTCTATAATGCAGTCATCAGGGGGAGTAAAATACGCACTGTACTCTTTTCCTTCATCAAGGTTTTTCCCACAAGGTTTTTCTTGATAAGGTTATTAATGAGGTAGTTTTCAAAAGCATATTCTTGAAAAGATTACATACTCTTTTTCCTTCACTCGGATTTTTTTTCCATGAGGTTTTTTCCTTGTAAGGTTTTAATGAAGCATATTCTTAATACAATGGATATTCAAGGGCGAGTGTTATGAATATTTTTGTGAATATCCATTTATGTTATCTATATCTAAATTTGATGTAAATTAGATTGGATTAAGATTTAATCCATCTAATCCCTAAGTATTATCTTCATCTTGTAAATTCAATTTAGATAAGGGGTTATTAGCTTATAAATAAATCCTTTCACTTCATTTGTAAATATACACTTGAGTAAGATCTTCTTACTCCCTCTAAATACTTTCTTTCCTTATAAATACTTTCTTTTATATTTCTCTTATAGTTGTTCTTTTAGATTTATTTCATAGCAACATTGAAATATTTAGAGAATTTTGTGGCACAGATTTTTGCTTAGGTTGCCAAGAATTTGTGCATGAGAAAACTAGTTCTCTTTTTGTTAGGGTAAACATAATAGGTCCCATGTTCAATGATGCTACCAAAATCTTATTAAGTAGCTGGTTTATTTTGGAAAATGTACAAGTTCTTTCACCTTCACCTATCGTTTATGTCATGAGAGTTTTTTGCATTTAAGCTATAAACTTGAAATGCTAACTTGGTGATGAGGTTAAAAAAATCACTTTTAAAAAAAGATACCAAAATATTTAAACTCCTTCATATTACGCAATTAAACATGGAAACCTTCCACTTTTTGACTTAATTTTTTATTATTTGCCCTGAATATATGGAAGATATAACGACTCGAAATGAGACTGCTCTTCACATTGCAGTACAAAATAAGAGATTAGACACTCTTGAAGTTCTAGCAAAGACTGCACGATAGCCTTTGAGGACCTTTCGTGACAATAGCAAAGCTTTGGGAATAGAAGTCCTAAACAAGAAGAACAATGATGGAAACACAACACTACACTTGGCCTCATTGAATAATCAACCATAGGCATGCATGATCTCACATATTCTTTTTCTTTTCTTGGATTATATCATACACTTTCTTTGTCCCAATTCATTTATCTTAATTTGTTTCACATTTTATTTAAAAAAATGTTTTTTTTATTTCTTTTTAATAGAAGATGAAACTCTTATTAAAATGTAAAGTTGATAAAAACTTCATAAATTGGACTGGCTTAACGGCTATGGATATCTTAGAAGATCAAAGGCAATTTGACAATAAATAGTGTAAAGAGATTCTATGTCGTGCTAGAGGCTTAAAGGCTTCTTCAATTCCTTAAGCTCCATCCTTGAAAGTTAAACTAAGATCGAACCTGACATTTCATGAAACAGTATTTAGTGAAGCCTTTTGTGAAATTTTTGATATCTTAGTTGAGTAGAGCAATGCTTTGCTAGTGGTATTAGTTTTGATTCTAATAACTACTTACCAAGCTACTCTTAGTCCACCTGGTGATTTTGGGCAAAGTGGCGGTGGTGGACCTAACGGTTCAATCGGCACCAATGCCGCCTGTTTACTGGGGAAATCAATGATAAACGACCCAACTTCCAATCTTGGAAAATCAATTATGAGTTCAACTTCTTTTCTTTTTTTCTTCAATCTAAATACTATCGCTTTTCTTATAACGACAGTCCTAACACTTGGCCTCATTTCAATTATTGCTAGTGTATCATGACAGTCATGTTTATGGCTCAAGATGTAAGTGAATCAGCTAAGATGTCTGAGTGGTTGATTGACAGTGCCTGTTCAAATCATTTCACTAATGATAAGAGCCAATTTACCATACTTGACAAGAGTTATAGGGCAAAGGTGGAGATTGGGAATGGAGCTTTCCTAAAGATCATTGGTGTTGGAACAGCTGTTGTACAAACTAAGTCAAGTAGCAAGTATATTTCAAATGTATATCTTGTTCCAGAGGCTAGTCAGAACTTGCTTAATGTTGGTCAGCTAACTGAGAGCAATTATTTTTTATTGTTAAAAAAAAAGCACTGCACAGTGTTTGATTCTAATGGTGATGAGGTACTTATTGTTCAAATGAGGGATAAGTGTTATCCCATTAACTGGAAGAACATTGAACAGAAGGCATATATGAATGTTGTTGATGAGTCAGAGCTGTGGCATAAGCAATTAAGACATGTTAACTATAATTCCTTGAGTCATATGGCATTCGAAGAGTTAGTTGAAGGTTTGCCAAAAGTTACAAAGCCTAAACAGTTATGTGGTACATGTCAGGTTAGGAAGCAGAGTAGGACTGCATTTCCAAAAGAGAAGAGTTGGAAGGCTACTAACAAGTTGTAGCTCATTCACTCTGATTTGGGAGGACCTATGAAAACTGAATCACTTGGTGGCAGCAGGTACTACTTGTTGTTCATAGATGATATTACTAGATTCTGTTGGCTGTATTTCTTAAAATATAAGTTTGAAGCTTTCAAGAATTTTGTGAAGTATAAAAAGTTAGCTGAAAAGTAGGCAAATACTTCAATTAAAATTCTTAGAATTGATAATGGGAGAGAATTCACTATTTCTGAGTTTGGAGAGTATCTGGTTGAGCTTGGTATTGTTCATTAACTAATTGCTTCCTACAACCCTCAACAAAATGGGGTAGCAGAGAGGAAGAATAAGACTCTCATGGAAATGGCTAGGTGCCTTTTGTTTTGAAAGAATTTACCAAAGACCTTTTGGGCAGAGGCTATTAACACGGCCAATTATTTGTTAAATATGACTCTTATAAGAGCTGTAATTGGTATGACCCTTATGAGAGTTGGTTTAACCACAAACCATCAGTTAATCGTTTAAAGATCTTTGGCACTATATGCTATGCAAAGGTTCTAGACAACAGAAGAACTAAATTAGATGAGAAGAGTATTGTAACCATTCATATTGGATATAGTGAAGTTACTAGGGGCTATAAGCTATACAATGTAGATACTAATAAGTTTTTGGTGAGCAGGGATGTGAGATTTGATGAAAGCTCTATGTGGGATTGGCAGAAATCACTTGTGATAAGTTCTGACAGATATATTCTTAATCTTGATGTTGTTCATAATGAAACTGAATCAGAAGAGGACTTAAAAGATGAAAGACTTGTAGTGAAAGGCATAAGATCCTTACAAGATATCTATGCTAGGTGTACTGTGGTAGTGTGTGAACTTACTGACTATATAGAGGTTGTAAAAAACAATAGGTGGATGCAAGCTTAGAACAAGAAATGCTAATGATTGAAAAAATGGTACCTAGTTATTAGTGGACAAACCAAAAGATTAGCATGTGATTGGTACAGAGTGGATCTATAAAACCAAGCTCAATGCTGATGGAATAATGAATAAGTTTAAAGCAAGACTAGTGGCGAAAGGATACTCTCGATTTATGGTGTTGATTACTAGGAGACTTTTGCCCTAGTGGCAAGACACGATACTATAAGACTGTTGACTACTTTAACTGCTTGAGAAGTTAGAAGATTTGGCATTTAGATGTAAAATCAGCATTGTTAAATGTCTATTTTACTAAAGATATCTACATTCATCAACTAGAAGGGTTCATCAAGCTAAGAACAGAGGGTAAAGTCTGCAAACTAGTGAAGGCTTTGTATGGACTGAAATAGGCTCCAAGGGGTTAGTATGATAGAATCAACTCATTTCTTACTGCAAAAGGGTTTCAGAGAAGTCAGAATGAGCCTGCTCTGTATGTGTGGAGCCAAGAAGATTCGGTAAAGGTAATTATATCCTTATATGTTGATGACTTGCTGCTGACTAGTTTAGATGGTAGTTTTTTTACCGTTTTTAAGCTCAAGTTGATGGAAGAGTTTGAAATGTCAGACTTGGGAGACATGAACTATTTTCAAGGGTTATAATTTATTCAAAACTTAGATTATATTTGTAGCCATCAAGGCAAATATGCATCTGAGCATTTGAAGAAATTCAAATGGATAATTGTAAAGCTGTTGGAACCCCAATTGCTTCAAATTGTAAATTGAGTAAGGAAGATGAGGCACCAGAAGTTGCAGGCTCAACTTATAGAAGCATCATTGGTAGTTTACTGTATTTAACAGCTTCAAGACCTGATTTGATGTATCCAGGCAGCTTAATGTACAGATTTATGCAAAAGACGAAATTATGAGAAATAAGCCTTCTTATAAGGTGATTTCAAAAATAACCATTCATATAAAGTTATCTGTTTTTAGCAAAAAATAAGCATGAGTAGACGTAAATGCCCTTAAAAACATCGTGGCAAATTAAGCTCCCGATATCTCCTTCTCGCCATAGAGAAAATGGAAATAAATGCTCAGCTGTTTGAGCTCGCTCATCTTTCTCTCTCAACTCTCTAAATTGTATCAACTCTGTCAATTCTCTGTTAAGCACTATCATCATCAGCTCTCTGAACTGTATGAGCTCTGTCAAATCTCTGTTTAGCACCATCATCATCATGTTGTGGTCTATCTCTTGAGATCTGGCCATATTGTCGTTGATAAACAGACCTTATAGCAGAGATGACATCAAGGTATGCTATTGGGTTTATTGTTGTAACACATTAATTTCTGAAACTTTTTGTGTAAATTAGAACATGAATCAGAAACATTGTCCAGAGTTGTTACATGCCATGCATTTATAAAGTAGATGACGTGTAAAAAATATACTGAAATAACATGTGTTAGCACATGGCGTGTAACATTTTTATTTAACATGGCATGTAACATGTTATGAACATGGCATGTAACAATTTTTGAACAAGGCGTGTAACAATTTTTAAACTTGCGTGTAACATTTTTGAACAAGGTGTGTAATAATTTTTCAATTTGTGTGTAACATTTTTGGACATGACGTGTAACATTTTCTAAACATGGCATGTAACATTTTTTAAAAATGACAAGTAACAACACGATTGACAAATTTTAGAATACAACATGTAATGTGTGAAACGATTGACAAATGTTTTATTTTTAAAATTTTTGCGGGGTTTCAATTGTTCGACTTGTGATAAGACACGGTGGTTAGTGGGTGGATGGCATTTACAAGGGTGGTGAGTCACGAATGCGAGGGGTTAGCAATGATTTATTGTTTTAGTTAGCTCAATTTAAGTTTGTGATGTTCTATTGCTTGGCACTGAAAGAATTATTCTGGTTTTCTAGGGGGAGTTTGGATGCCCACGTCATGTGTTGATACTTAGCTGATGATGGTTCACCCATGTATTTTCTGGATGGAAGCGTAATCCTTTTAACTATGTTATTTTTTCTTTACTAGATAAAAGCATGTTCTATTGTATATGGGGGGCTATGAGCTTACATACTCCTTTCTTATTATAGGCGGATACTCATATCCATGTATTTGGCTTTTCTCTATCTCTTATTAGATGGTGAAACTTTCATGTTGGACATTATACCTTTTTATGCACTAATCTTTTCTTAGATTGAGAAAAAACGCATGCCCCAAGTTCCAAATTATAAAGGTAACCATAAAAAACATGAAGAATCATAACTCATAAGGCTTCAAATACTATTAAAACTCTCAATCCAAACTACATTCTTACCAAGTTGAGTGAATAATATACTGACAATGCAAACAAAGAAATCAAAATGGAATTGAAGTTGATTGTGTAAAAGGAAAAGAGGGTAAAACTTCATTGCACTAGGTAGTTGGAGACACAGGTCTTAGGCTTCGACTCACATTTCTCTTGTGTTGTCCTAAATGTATCAGAGATGTGATAAATCAAAATGAGACTGCTTTGCACATTGTAGCGTAAAAAAACCTATTGGAAGCTCTTCCAATTCTAGTAAGTTGGCTTTGGAGGACACACCACAAAGATGGAAAATTATGGGAGAAAGAAGTCCTCAATTGGAAGTACAAGCAAGGGGATACTGTGTTGCATGTTGTGGTATCCAATAATCAACCGCAAGCACAATCTATTTTTTAAACTAATTATTGAAACAAACATTTAATTTTTTTTATTTGTTAATTAATTATTTCCTCTATGTATCATTTAATCATTTGTGTAAATGGTAAAAATTTTATTAGAATGTGGGATCGATAAGGACGCCACGAACTGGAGAGGGTTGACAATAATAGGAATCTTACAAGGCCAAGCGCAAGTCGTCAACAGACAGACTTAATTTGTCAATTCTGAGTAAGCAAGCAAGCAAAACTGGTAAACAAATTTTCATTCCTTTCAGTTATGAATCAAACTGATAGCCAGTGATTCTTCTAAGGTTACCATGCATGCACTTTCCAAGCATTTCTTCAAGAATTCAAAGTCTGCCACCATAACTTAGTAAATGTTGAAAACTCAGTAAATTTGAAAGAGAAATGGAGATAAGCAAGGTTTTAATGAACAAAGAATAGAGGAATTTTATCTGGAAGAAGAAAAGCTACTTTTTCATTAAACCATCAAGCAATATATACAATAAAGAATAACCAATTTTTTACCAATACCAGCTGTACACCTCTTGAGTGAATGTCCTACAATTTAAGAGTATAGGGATCTGTGATAGATACCTTAACACATTACAGACAATAGCCACAAAGCATAACGGCATAACTTGAAAGAAACAAAAACAATGAAATCCCTAACAAATTGGGAAAATAGTAAATAACAACTGTAATTATAGCTAAGTGAGTAAAACATAGAGTAAAATAAGTTTGACACCAAAACGACAACTGAACAACCATTAAACGACAATATCAATCTTCCAGACAAAGTGACACCTTATTGACTTTCTGCCTTGGTACCACTTTTAGCAAGTTGCACATCATTTTCTCAACACACCTACTTGGTGTGCATCTTGTTGACACCTAGTAAAGTCTTTAGGTATTCAAACTTTTCTTTACTAAGACATTTGGTAAATATATTAGCAATTTGATCATTTGTTCCACAATGAAGTACAAGAATCTCCCTATCTCTTACTGCTTCTCTAATGAAGTGAAACTTTACCTTGATATGTTTTGTTCTACCATGATAAACTGGATTTTTGGCAATGGAGATTGTAGATTGATTATCAATCATTAAAAGTGTGTCTACCTCCTACTTGAATCCCAAATCTCTCATTACTTTTTTGATCCAAATAGCTTGATTTACAACTGTGGTGGCAGAAATATACTCAACTTTAGCTGAGGATTGTGCAACCACCTCCTATTTTTTAGAGTTCCAATATAAGGCAACACTTTCAAAAGAAAAACAGTAACCTTCAGTGCTCTTGGCATCATCCAAGTTTTCAGCCCAGTCACTATCACAGTGGCCAACCAGATCTTCACTCTTCTCCTTTTTAGACTTCAGACCATAGCTCACTGTCTCTATGATGTACCTCAAAACCCTTTTAGCAATCAAGAAATGATTCTGAGATGGTTTTTGCATAAACTTGGATAGTAAACGAGCAAGATACATCAAATCTGGTTTTGAAGCAGTCAAATACAATAAGCTACTAATGAGACTTTTATACTTTGAATTTACAGCTTCTAAAGCTCCATCCTCCTTACTTAATTTACAATTGGAGGCTAGTAGAGTATCTACAGCCTTACACTTATCCATTAGAAACTTTTTAAACAACTTAGATGCATATTTGTTTTCATGAAGGCAAATACCTTTTGAGTTTTGAACAAACTGCAACCCCAAAAAATAGTGCATCTCAACCAAATTAGACATTTCAAACTCATTCACCAACTTGAGTTTGATGTCTCTCAATAAGCTGTCATCTAAGCCAGTGATTAATAAATCATCTACATATACAAAAACAGTTACCTTAAAATGATTTTGCAGAGCTGTATACATACAGAGTAGGCTCATTAGGACTTCTTTGAAAGCCTTCTGTAATGAAATGAGTCAATTCTAGAATACCAAACCTTTGGAGCTTGTTTTAGTCCATACAAGGCCTTTTTAAGTTTGCATACCTTCCCTTTAGTCCCTAGTTTGATGAAGCTCTCAAGTTGTTGAATGCAAATATCTTCAATGAGATATCCATTCAAAAATGCAGATTTCACATCAAGGTGCCATATTTTCTATCCCTTTTGAGCAACCAAAGCATTTAGCAACCTTATGGTGTCAAGTCTTGCTACTAGGGCAAAAGTTTCCCAATAGTTAATGCCATATATATGAGAATATCCTTTCACCACAAGTCTAGCCTTTAACTTGTTAACAGTCCCATCTGCATTTAATTTAGTTTTGTAGATCCACTTTACCTTAATTATATGCTAATCAGTAAGCTCATCAGCTAGTAACTAGGTACCATTCTTCTCAATCATCTGCATTTCTTACTTTATTGCTTGCACCCATCTGTTGTCTTTAGCTACCTTAGCATAAGTAGTAGGTTCATATACAGTTACATTACACCTAGTATAGATGTCTTGTAAAGTCCTAATGTCCCTAATTGTAAGACTTTCATCTTTTATATCTTCTTCAGTATAAATTTCACTTTGTGAATCATAGTAACTTAGATTACAGCTACTTAAATTCACCATAATAGACTTCTCCCAGTCCCACATTGAGTTTTCATCAAACCTTGTATCCTTGCTTACAGAGATCTTCTTAGTCTTTGCATTGTATAGCTTGTAGCCCTTTATAACATCACTATAGCCAATATGTATAGCTACAACACTTTTCTCATCCAACTTAGTTCTTTTGTCATTTGGAACTTTTGCATAGCATATACTACCAAAAATCTTCAAATGTGTCACTAATGGCTTGAAACCAAACCAACTCTCATAAGGAGTTTTCCCAACTACAGCTTTTGAAGGTGACAAATTCAGCAAGTAGTTGGCTGTATTGACAACCTCAGCCCAGAACAACTTTGGTAAGTTCTTTTGAAATAAAAGGCATTTGACCATCTCCATGAGAATCCTATTTTTCCTCTTTGAGACCCCATTTTATTATGGGTTGTAGGTTACAGTCAGCTGATGAGTGATACCCAATTGAACTAAGTAATCTTTAAGCGTAGTTGCTGTGAAATGCTTTCCATTATCTGTTTTAAGAGTTTTTATAGTAGAATTTGCTTGATTTTCTACTAACTATCTAAATTTCATAAAGTTCTTAAAGGCATCAGACTTAATTTTCAAAAAATATAACCAGTAGAACCTAGTTACATCATTAATAAATAGTAGGAAACACATATTTCCTCTAACAAATACTATCTTCATAGGCCTTCCCAGATCAGAGTGAACAAGTTGCAGCTTATTAATGGCTTTCCATCTCATTTCCTTTGGAAATGGAGTTCTGTGTTGCTTGCCAACTTGACATGTCCCACAAATCTGACTTAGCTTTAAAATCCTAGGCAAACTTTCAACAAGTTCTTGGGATGCCATATTTTGCAAGGAATTGTAGTTGACTTGTCCAAACCTCTTGTGCCATAATTTTGACTCATCAACAGTACTAACAAAAACCTTTTGTTTAATGTTTTTCCAGTTAATAGGATAACCCTTGTTTTTTATTTGAATTGTAAATACCTCATCGCCATTAGAATCAAACACAATGTAGACTTTGTCTTTGAACAATAAGCCATAATTACTCTCAGTTAGTTGACTAATATTGAGCAAATTCTAATTTGCCTCAAGAACAAGATATACATTTGAAATAAACTTGTTGCCTGACTTAGTTTCCAATGCTGCTGTGCCAATACCAATGATCTTCAAGAGGGCTTCATTTCTAATCTCCACTCGTGCCCTATAACTTCTGTCAAGTGTGGTAAATTGACTCTCATCACCAGTGAGGTGATTTGAGCAGGCACTATCAATCAACCACTTAGATTTCTTGATTGAATCAACTGGCTCACGAGCCATGAAGAGTACCTCATCAGAAATCTCAGCTTCCTCAACTACTGTAACTTTTTCATCAGTTTGTGTGCCTTTGTTCTTACACACTTTGGCAACATGTCCAAGTTGATTGCAAGACCTACACTTCACATAAGGCCTATACTAGCAAAACTTAGCTGAATGTGTAGTATTTTTACAATGTGTGCAAGGTGGAAATTTAATTTTCTACTTTTCAGCCTTATCTTCCACAACTTTTTTCCCTTTTCCTTCTTCTCTACATCATTCTTCCTTGAACTCTTACTTCCTAACTTTAAGTTCCTGGTTTTGGCTACTAGGGCGTTGTAAGTAAACTTTTTTTGTTTAAAAGCTCTCCTTTATTCTAAACCTTCTAATGCATTCACTAATTCTTTCAATGTCATCTGAGTAAAACCCCTTGAATCTTCTAAAGACAAGATTTTAGACTCATACCTTTTAGGAAGATCTACAATCATCCTACTTACAAGTCTTTCCTCAATCATTACTTTACCCAGTAACCTAAGTTGGTTTACTATCCCCATGAATCTTCTAGAATACTCTCTAATATACTCATTTTCTTCCATAGTCATCATCTCAAACTGTCTAATTAAATTTAAAGCTTATATTTGCCTAGTTCGTTCACTGCCTTGAAACTCTTCCTTTAAATGATCCCAAACCTCTTTTGGATTATCTAAATGCATAATCCTAGCAAAAATTTCATCAGACATAGCAGATTGTAAATAGGACAATGCTTTGCACCTCTTAGCTTTGTCTTTTTCAAACTGCCTTATCTAAGCAAGGGTGGGATTTGCATGCCTCTAGACTGGTTCTGCCCCCATCTCCACCACATCCTAAAGTTTAAAAGCTTTGAGATATGACTGTATTTTGATAGACCAAAAAACATAATTTTATCCAATGTACACTGGTGATGCAGAGGTGCTAAATCTTGCAATTGCCATGAAAGAAAAATGGAGAGCAATAACAAGAATCAAGTGAAGTGAAGAGCAACAATCAAAATAGTCCCCTATGACCCAATCGACAGCTCTAATACCATGTTGAAAACTTATTAAATTTGAAAGAGAAATGGAGATAAGCAAGGTTTTAATGAACAAAGAATAAAGGAAATTTTATCTTGAAGAAGAAAAGCTACTTTTTCATTAAACCATCGAGCAATATATACAATAAAGAATAACCAAATTTTTATCAGTACTAGTTGTACACCTCCTGAGTGAACATCTTACATTCTAAGAGCATAAGGATCTGTGATAGATACCCTGACACATCACAAACAATAGCCACAAAGCATAATGGCATAACTTGAAAGAAACAAAAACAATGAAATCCCTAACAAATTGGGAAAATAGTAAATAGCAACAGTAACTATAGCTGAGTGAGTAAAACATAAAGTAAAATAAGTTTGAGACCAAAATGACAACTGAACAACCATCAAACCACAATATCAGTCTTCTAGACAAAACGTCACCTTATTGACTTGCTGGCTTAGTACCACTTTCAGCTAGTTGTACATCATTTTCTTAATAGTAAATGCAACCCAAAATATCAAAAAATATAATCAACAATTTCTTTTTGATGCCCCTGGCATGTCTTTTAGTATTGCCATTGGTTCTATTCGTTTTCTTTTAGCTCATTTTCCTTGGTTTAACAGCCTCTGTTGAAAAATTTGTGAAGTAAAGATGAGATAGTAGGGAAACATTAGTGCATAAAACTCCAACTATTAGCAGAATAAACTGAAAGAAAGCCATTCATCAATTGGTTGCTGCATGCATTGAATTTGATTTAAACTGCTAGTATTCAAATGCTTAATAGAGGAGTTCAAGAACATTCAGAGTTATGTTATATTGACACAAAAGAATCAAATACAAAATTTTAAGGTGTTAATTAGGTCTGACTTAATCTGATTTAGTCCAATCCGATCCATGAACACCTTTAATTAGAATTTGAGATTTTCTCTTTAATGTTCAGACTTCAAATTTTAAGATATAAGAGATGAGATTACAAGAGGAAAAAATGTTAGAAAATGAGTTTTGTATGTGTTTGAAGATGTTTTTCACTATTGTTGACACCAAGTGGTCATTTGTTGCAAAGGGAAAGACAATGTAAGTGGGTCATGTGATTCATTAAACAACTCAGTATCGTTTTTAGTGCTATAAGAAAATGTGACTCTTTACAAAATCACGTTAATTGTTTGTGTTTGGATCCAAAAGACACTTTATATCTCTATAATAGCAGTTATAGGATCTACATTTCATTTTCCTATTGGTTTAGATTTTTAGTTTTTATCCAATTGTTTTCTCTTTGTAATTGTATGGTACTCCATTGTTGTATTTAAAAAGGTGAATTTATGATGAAAATAAATTAGTATGTTGTTATTTATCTTCACTTTTCTTTTTTAAATTGTCACTCTCCATCAAAATTTCTGATTTATTTTTAAGATAATAAATTTATCAAAAAATAAAATTTATCACTTTTCCTCAATCAAAGTGGAATTTATTTATATATATGTCACTGACCACCACACAAAGAGTAGAGAAACTATCAACATAATTCCTTATATTCCTACTAAGAATAAGGCATAGCTAAAAAAATAGCGACAAGGGAACATATAAGCATCACACAACATCACAAATATCAGCCCATGAATCATTTCACCACCAAGCTGCAAACATAGAGTCCCTGTCCACTCCATATTTAGCTAATGCATCAGCAAAGGAATTCACCGATGGACTGCATAAGATTGTCTATCTCATTAAAAATACACCATTTATCTCATGGTCTATGTCGAGTTGACTCCATTACTAGCTTCCTAGTACCTGCAAGTGTAGATGATGCAAATAAACGAAGGGCGTATTTCAAAACCTAGAATCCAATATGTCTTCTTTTGTAATTAAAAACTACTAATATATATATATATATATATAATATATATTATATATATATTTACAGGATGGATATACCACCATCGACTAACCATGTCACCTTTTCAGGCACCATTTAATTTATCATAGCACAATATGAATGTGTGTCAAAAATGTTATCTTCCAATTATTGCTTGACGCACGTTAAAAAAGGTAAATAAGTCAACATTTATATATATATANTGCATTTGCATTTGAACTAGATTTACTTGTGCCAGTTTCGTTTCCTTTACCTATCCAATGATGAGAACTCAATTATATTCCTATCTTGATTCTTCAAAACATGTGAATATTGTTTGAGTGTTATGTAAATTCTCATGCTAAGCTCTACTGTTAGGTTGAAATTTCTACATTTTGAGCACCATGTCTTTTGCTTAGATTCATTGTATTTATTTAGAAAAGGTTTATGTGAATGCAAACTTTTGAATTATGTATTAAGTTCTAGAATTTGTTTGATTCTCTTTCAAGGCGAAATTCTAGGCTATACTTAGTTAAGGAGATGATTTAGGCCATTTTTGGACTTATTGAGCCTTTTGTAGCTTTCCTTTACATAAATTATCCTTAGTTTCCCCCTTTGAGCCTAATGACATCTTTTCTTTATTTGAACACTTATGGCATGCTTGATTCACTTGAAAGAATAGAATAGGAATAGAATAGTCATTCCAAAAGAATAGAATAGAGGAAGAATAATTATTATGTAGATTGGTTTATGGGAATGGAATAGGATAGAAATTACTATTATTACTTATTCCATTATTTGATTGGCAGGAATAATTTTAAGAATGGTTAAAGAATAATAGGTAAATGATAAAAATACCCTTTATTAAAATTTAAAGAATTTTTAATTAAAAAACAAAAAAACTATGATAAGAAATAAATACTCTTTATTAAAATTGAAGAATTTATTTTGTTAAAAGATAAAAATATTCTAAGTAATAAAATCAAAATACCTTTTTACTATAATTAAATAATATTTTCACCAAAATACAAACATATTTTTATTATAATTTAATAATATTTTTTATTTGAAGATAATTAAACCTTTTATTATAATTAAATAATATTTAATATTAAAAGACAATATATTCTTCATTAAATTTAAATAATACTAATTAAATAATATTCTTTGTTACATTTATTATATTCAAATAATAATATTAAGTAATATTCTTTATAATATTTTATTATTGAAAAATTTATATATTAATAATATTTAAATATTTATTTCCTTTTTTTGAAAATTAAGTAAAAAATTTTGTGTCTTTTGTGCTTTAGAGAGAGGAGTGAGGAAGAGAGAGAAAAAATAGGTTTAGTATTTTTTATAAGGGAATTTTTTAAATTGTAAGGATATATTTATCTAATCAACTTTTTTTCTTATTCTCAATAATTTGGAATAGTTATTACCAAGGGGGGCCTTGGTAATAGCTATTCAGGCTTCTCTTGGAATGATTATTCTGAAGAATAGTTATTCCATTGAACCAAATGCAACTTTATCTCAAGAATGAGAATAGGGGAGGAATGGCTATTCTATTCTCCCCAACCAAGCATGCCCTCAGTGCTTTACTTCATCATTGCAGGCAACTCCTCTACGGGTACTGTCTATCGGTTCTGTTTCCTTTCTATATTATCCTCTATTTCTTTATTTTTTAAACTGCTCTAATCTTTTCTTACAAATTGCATCGGTTTTCAGTAGCCTGGATATTGCGACATAATATATTATCCACAGCATAATGGATTAGAGGATGATTGAGGCTACTCAAACAGGAAACCTTAATGTCTTGTATGAATTAATCCAGGAAGATCCATATGTTTTGGAGCGTATTGATCTGGTTCCTTTTCTTGATACGCCATTACATGTAGCGGCCTGTGCTGGGCATGTTCATTTTGTAATGGAAATGATGAACTCAAGGCCATCATTTGCAAGAAAGCTAAACCAAGCTGGGTTTAGTCCTATGCACTTAGCTTTGCGAAATGACAAAATCCAAGCAGTGCTTCGACTCCTGAAGTTTGATAAAGGCCTTGTTCGTATCAAAAGGAGGGAAGGCCTGACTCCTCTGCATCATGTCGTTGGAATTGGAAACCTTGATCTTTCCATTAGGTTTCTTGAGGCTTGCCCTGAGGCTATTGAAGATGTGACTGTTCGAGATGAAACTGCTTTCCATCTTGCAGTTAAAAACGACATGTTTGAAGCTTTTGAAGTCTTAATGGGGTGGCTCCAAAGGAGCCGCCATGAAGCTGCCCAACGTTGGGAAAACGAACTACTTAGTTGGAGGGGCGTTGAAGGCAACACTGTTCTGCACATTGCAGCTATCAGAAATAGACCTCAGGTATGCTAGCTATCTCATTGACTCCAATTAACTTATGCGATGAAAGAGATCTAGTTTTATGAACATTAATTTCGTGCTTTTCCAATTATCAGGTGGTAAAAGTATTGCTGGAAAATTTGAGTCAAGACCATATCAATGCCAACAATTTGGAGGGATTAACGGCTCTAGATATCGTATTAGAACGCCAAAGGAATGAAAGGCAAGTGGATAATAGAGAGATTATGGATATGTTAATGAAAGCTACAGGTTTGCGTGGTTCCTTGCTTCCCAAAATTCCCAACTCTTCAATCAGCATCAATTCATTCAGATCAAAGATATCATATTTTCAAAAATTTGCAACAATGGTAGCTTGTGGAAAGAAGGGTATATCAAATGAGATGCGTAACACATTTCTAGCAGTGACTGTGCTAATTATAACAGCCACTTACGATGCGTCATTAAATCCTCCTAAGAAGGGCGACAATTTTTTATCCCAGAATTACCAAATCTCTAGTTTTTCCAAATTTTCGCAGGAAGCCAATCTTCCTATGGGTGGCCATAATCCTCCGCAAGACTTCACAGATTTAATAGATGTATCTTTTGCTAGAATTCGATCTCATGCTCAAACATGTAATGTAACTTTTAAATGAATAATGAACACTCATAAGTTTAACAGTTACATACCTTACTCTGGATATTGTAATCAAGAGCCAATTAAATCCAAATCTTTGCTTCTTTACCTTTAGGATTTGTCAAATCTTTAGTCATCCAAGTGTTTGGCCTCTAACAGTAATCCACACAGTGACTGAATAAGACCTTCTCAAAGCTAAGATTTTTACTTGTGCTAGCAAATATTGTTTCTAAAACAAAAGGACCAAAAATTCTTGCTTATTTTTGTCAGGCAAAGAAAACTATTTTCTTTCCTTATTTTATGAAACAGCTGAGAAGTGGTTTTTGAGGCTTCAGGTTTTTAGTTTGTTAATATAACATATTTATATAGCCAAACTAATACGTAACCCTAAAAACAACAGTTATATTTTAATTTAATTAAGTCTCTGAAAACTTAATTAATTTTTCACTTTATTTTGGTCTCTTTTGATTAAGTCTAACTTAATTAATTATTCTTATTTAATCTTAATCATGTCACTTAATGTGTGAGATCCATTAGGCTTCTAACATGTTGGCAATAAATATAAATCATAATCAAATATCAATTTGATAATTAATTTATATTTATAGATCATGAGCGGTATCTAGCAATACATCATGACCACTCAAATGTTAGAGAGTCAATTAAAGAATTTAACAAAGCCCTTTAGTGATAAGCCTCTCAGTGCAATACGGTCTTTTCATCAAATATCCCGAATATGTCATTAAGCATGACTCAATGTCTACTTATAACATTCCATATTAGTTCCCATAATTCATGACTAACCTTATGAATTTTGAAAACTAACTTTTCTCAAATTCATCATGCTTTGGCTAAAGACTTTATACAAGTTAATAAAGAATTGAGAACAAGTGAGATACATCCCCTCATATCACTTGGGGTGATGAATTCTCTCTTGACCACTCATTCACCTTCGCATGTTTCATGGCATACCCAAAAACACCCTGTTTAGGCATCTAGTTGCTTCCAAACCCGTATGAGTGAAATCAAAGTATGTCATTCTCCATACAAGATGACTTGATGTCTCAAGTCCAAGGACTAGTTGCACAACTATCACATGAGAACATTTTTCATAGACACTTGAGTGAAATACCAAATGAAGTTCTCATAGCAGGTCATGTTCAGTGAACTTATTCTTTAACAAGCACCTACATGTTATCCCCAAGTATCCCATATACTTCAATCTATGAGATCGATTGCTTACTTCCCAAGCAAGGAGGCTTAACATGTACCAGTCTTTGAGCATTGTCAATGCCCTGTCTTGACAACACAATGACCAGAAACAATTTTAGGAATATGGCTTTGATGCATAGTGATCTCATAATTGTAACAATTTTACAATTCTCTTGCAAGGCCTTTATATTCCATGGGCTTCATCCAATTAGTACTTAATAACTCCTTATTATTGCACTAACATGAAGGAAAACCTCTATCACATATAATTATGTGATTAAATATGCATTAAATTGACAATATATATTTCTTGACCAATCCAATTGGCTCAAGGGCATATACCAACATCTTCCATGTTTTGGTTATACAACACTTTATCATTTTTGGTGGCATTGGGCTTAACAGCATATCTCTTCCCAAGTCACACAATCTGTTTGTTTCTTCTCATAACACTTTCCGTTTTCGGCTCCTATTACATGCTTTTAGTAGCTACAGTCTCATGGAAACTGCAATATCTTATTTCTCCTAAATCTTTACACTTATCATATCATGCTCTCTCCATCATTAACTATAGCTTGTCAACGTTAATAGTTATCCTGGTGGCTTACCGGATTTTCGGTTATGTTTTCTGCAGATTCGTACCTAGAAGAAAGATTTTTTGCCTCACAGAACTTCTTTCCTTTCTATCTATTGCTTCTTGTATTATTACTCCAACTGTGCTAAATGTCGAATCCATAGTAAAGTTTAATTTCTATTAGTGTAAGCCCTGCAAGCCAATCAATTTTGTACTTGTAAAACATTACATTAATTAGTTATATTTCATATTAAATACATTATGGATATTTTATATAATATATGAGGTATTTCTTTATCCATGAGTTTATTTATAATGAGTTATGAGAGACTTATGTAGATAAAGTCCTTCTAACATAATGACCTTGCAAGAAATTACTTATGCATCAAAGCTTTGTTCCTAAATATGTTTCTAGGCATTGTATTGTCAAGAATAAGGACATTGACAATGCTCAACTCATGTTAAGCTTTCTTACTTTGGAAGTAAACAATTAATCTCATAGGAGATAGTATGTGAGTGCTTGTTAAGAAACAAGTTCACTGAACATGACCTGCTATGAGAGTTCTATTTGGTGTTTCACTCAAGTGTTTATAAAAATACTCTCGTGTGTCGGTAGTGCAAATAATCTTTAGACTTGTTATACTAGGTCATCTTGTATGTGAATTGTCATGCTTTGATTTTACCTCTATAGGTTTGGAGGTGACCAAATGTTTAAACAAGGTGCTTTTGGGTACGACATGAAGCATGCGAAGATGAATGAGTAATCCATAGAGGATTCATCACCCCAAGTGAATTGAAGGGGATATATCTCATTTGCTCCTGACTTATATTGATTAAAAATCATTGACCTTGACAATATTAATAAGTCAATATAGAAGTTGCAAGGCTAATATGGATAAGTTAGAAAGTAGACACTGAACCAGGCTTTTTATCTATCTGCGATACATGATGAAAAGATTGAATTACACTGAGATATTATACACTGAAAGGTTAGTCAAATCATATTGACTCTCTTGACATTTGAGTGGTCATTATGTATTACTAAATGCCTCTCATGATCTATAAATATAAATATAAATTCTTAATTGAATTAATTTATATTTATTGACAAAATGTTGGGAACCTAATGGATCACACACATAAAGTGAATTGTTGAAATTAATTTGAGTTCAATTGGATGTGATCTAATTGATTTTACAGAGGCTTAATCCAATTAAGTATTGGGTTAAATCAAATATGATTTGATGAAATATCAAATAAAGGCCCAATTAGCCCAAGACATTTTATAATCCTTATTAGATATAAAGTAGGTCAATTCACTCTAGAAAAAAATCCCTTAGCCGCCTCTTGAATACAAAAAAAGAGTTCTGTTTTATTTTCTAATGTGTTGAGACAAGATCACAGCCAAAAGAAGAGAAATACAAGGGAGCTCAAAGTTGAGAGTTTGCTAGCACAAACTTCGACTTGGGGATTTACGCACTCTTAGTGAAGAGATTTCGGTAAATTACTGTGTGGATCACCATTAGAGGCAGGATAACTGCGCTGCTATGATTTGATAA
>NW_017234858.1:19869-23465 GCF_000208745.1 Theobroma cacao | reverse complement strand
TGAATTATGAGCCTAGAAAAATAATGGGAATTTTCGAAACAAAAATACGAATTTTTACCCACTAGGGGTATTTTCGTAATTTGCTATCTGGACAGATAATTTGCACCATACTGAGGAACATTAAGTCAATTTGGGTGCAATTGAGGTATAGAAATTGAAAAAAATCAATTTGGAGTTTAAACGAACACGTATATCGATTTATTGGGTAAAAGACCGAAATAGGCTAACATCTCGTTTAGGCAAAATTTAGACATTTTGCACTTCATATCATGCATTAGTAGTATAAATTAGTTTATTTTGATTTATTACCAAAGTAGTAAACCTCATAATTGTGCAATTTGTCAAGGTGGCGAATCCTCTGGCAAGGGCAAAGAAATCGCACTCGAGGAGTAATAGTTGGAGTACCCGAATTTAGTTTTCAAAAATTGTGAGTAAACTTATTATCGTCTTAATTATCTAGAGTAGTTTTATACAATTGTGTGATTTTATGAAAAATGGGTTTAAATGGTAAATTGCTATGTTTTAAGAGAAATTGTGATTTTATAAAATGATTTTATAAATTTTCTGAAAAATCGAATACTGGTTTTGAAAATAGAGTAATTGGAGACTGCCTGCTTGTGTTGTAAATTTATGGTTTTAAATTGAATGGCTTATGACAATAAATGAGCATGAATGGCTAAACTGATTTTGGTGTTAGAATTATTTGTATTGTGTATTTAGCCTTGAGAGGCTAAGTTGTGATAAATTGCCATGTCATGCAGAAAAAAATTTTATAAATCAGGTGGTAGATAAAAGATTAGCTACTGCAGTGGTGGGGGGTTCCATGGGCCAGCCTATTAGAGGGGCACGGTAAACTCCTTTATATTCTCACCTCTGTCGTAGAGGCGCGTAGGGTATCTCCTGAGGTGGGCTTTTTGAGTGCACTTCACGTGGACCACCGCGTGAGAGTGAGACTCAACCAACGTCAAGGGACGGCTATGTTTCAAAATAAAAATATGATTTATGCGAAATATGAATTTTTAACAGCCTTGGCGGACTCGATTGGATACCCCTGATCTAGGTGTCACCGAGTATAGGATTTGACATGAGCCAAGTTTTGGGTAATTCACGAGCCATATTGATTATTTGGTTGAAATGAATATTCGTGATGTGAAAAATTTGCTGAAGTTAATTATTTTTTAATTGTCTCTATTTACTCGCCTTTAGATAGTTTAGATGGTGTCTGTTTACTCACTGGGATTTTATAATCTCACCACCCTCAATTCCCCACATTTCAGGTTCGGGATAGTCGGTAGATAACCGATTGCATCAAGGACTTCAGTTAGCCTTGCATTGACAAAATTATAGATTCACAAGCTCGCATCTTATTGGTTAGTTGGGGGCCCACGTGTCATTGTAAAAGTAATTTTATACTTTAGTTATTTGATTTAAAATATGTATGAACATATTTAGCTTTTACACCATGTTTTTGACGCGTTTTGGTATTTTTAAAGAAAAATGACAAAAATGCCCGTGTGAGGCAGAAAATAATATTTTTATTGATTTGATTGGAAATGAATTATGATTTCTTGAAATGCAAGATTTAATAACTGTCGCTCACCGGGGATATGCGAAAGCTGATGCTAAGCCTTGCGGGGTTCCGATCGGCATTTAGGGTAATGAGTGCCTATCGGGACATCACAGCGGTTGTCAAGGGCCCGATGGGAGTTTCGGGTCGTGACAATCAAAGTGGTATCAGAGCATGGTTTAAAGATCAGAGTTTTTTATTTTAAAGCTTTGCATTTTAAAGTTTTTGATTTTAAAATTGTTTTAAAAAATCCACACTGACACTGCGTGGCCCAAGTTAAGTTAAGTTAAGTTAGTTAAGTTAAGTCAGGTTAGGTATAATTAAATACGTGTATCTGCATATAGAATTTGGAGTTGAGGAATGGTCATTGGTTTTCATGCTAAGCTTTGTTGTTTGGAATCTTAAGTGCATTGAGGAGGTATGAAGATAAAGATGATGAGTGAAATTGTAAAGTTTCTTTATTACCTTGTATATTGGCATGTAAGAGAAAGAAAAGTTAGAGAGTTTTTGAGATGGTTACATAAAACTAAATTAACATGGGGAGTGTTAAGATGAATAATATGATGACTGAAGTCAAATTTTAAGAAATAAGGAAAATAAGAGATTAAGTCTTATTAAAGACTAATGAGGAAGCGAGCGAAAGGTTAGATGAATGTATGAGATACTGATAAGAGAAGTTTTGCTCTGGATCTCGTTAAAGCAAGCACTAAGTTATGTGATTATAACAAGGAAGCTGTAAGCTGAAAGCTGAAAGTGATATTCATATTAATATTGAAAAATACTTGAGGAGAATTTAGTTTCAAGTTTTACAATTTCAGGCACAATTTGTAAATTGGTTAGGGAAGAATGATGTTATATTTATATGAAAGAGTAGAACAAAGGATGATAGAAGTTAACCTTGAAAATGAAGTTAGATAATGAAATTTTCCAAATACATTATGGAAATTGGAATTCGAAAATGCTTGAGGTATACATGATTCAAATGAGTTTGAGTCTTAAGTGACAAATCAATATCGTAATGCAAGAAAGATACAAGGTAATATAGAGGCATGAAAGATAATTAAGGACAAAATGATGACTCTAAGAAATTGTGGTATTGCATATGATGTAATGATCAAGTCAAGATAAATTTTTGAAGCACCAATGGGATTATGAGGCATATACACATGTGTAGGGACTGATATTATGATCAGTTCAAGTGAAAAATGGTTCTTGGTGCTTCAAGATTTAAACTTAAGATATGATGAAAAGATAATACCCCCATTAGTTCTTTGAGTTTGATAAGTGAAATTTTGAGGACAAAATTTTATTTTAAGAGGGGTAGTGTTGTCAAATCCTGTTCTATAAAATAATTACGACGTCATTTACATGCTCAATAGAATGTTTGCATGTTTAGGAAGTTCGAGGAATCGTTAAAAGACGATATTGCCCCTAATGGTACCATTAAGTCGATTAAGCCTCGAACTAGTTCAAATAGTAATTTTGAGATGAAATTAAGAGTTTTACAGTTCAGGGATGAATCAAAATGGTAATTCGAAGTTCGATGATCAATTTGGAGTCAAACCGAAATTTTCACTATCCAGAGGCAAAATGGTCATTCGCCACTTGGGGACAAAATGAAAATTTTGAGAAAAGATTTTTTTGGCCCCATTTAACTTATTGGAGTATGATTTGAGTATTGGAGTATAATTTGAGAGTTTGGCAGTGAAAAAGTTTAATTCCGATGATTTCTGGAGTGTAGGGGCAAAATTGTGATTTTTCCATCCACGGACAAAATTTGAGATTTTGAGAGAATTTAGATCAAATTTGACAAATTAGAGAATGGTATGAGTATAAGGGATGAAAAATATGTCTACGGGTAATTTTTCAGTTTTGGGGTAAAAATGTAATTTTTGACTTTTACGGGGTAAAAGTGTAAATTTCAAAAATTACTCCACCAAGACTTTGGATAAGTCTGAGAATTTTATCTAAGCTATAGATATGTGGGACAAGTGTATGGTGAAAATTTGGAAATAAATGGATGGGTAGA
>NW_017234858.1:0-16803 GCF_000208745.1 Theobroma cacao | reverse complement strand
AAATGCATGGAAATGATAAATCTTAAGCTAAGCTTGAAAAATCATACCTTTAAACACTTAATTCCTTGAAAAATCAAACTTTTTCTTTGAATTTTCTCACTCTAGGGTTTGTTCTTATTTCTCTCTCTCTCCTGCTGGTTTTGGCTGACCCTCCCAATGAAGAATTCTGGAATTTTCAAGCCTTTTAATAGGCTTAATAAAATATTATTATTTTATTTACTTTTTGAATATTTTATTATTTTATTTTTTTCTAGCCAACTTCTTGACTTTCTTTTTCTACCACTCAATCCTCTTCACTTATCCATGTCTTCCATGAAATTTCTAGACTTTTTCAAAGTTTTGGTGGAGTAAATTTTTAAAAATTACACTTTTGCCCCCGTAAAGTGAAAAATTACGTTTTTACCCCAAAAACTAAAAAATTGCCCATAGACATATTTTTCATCCCTTATACTCATACCATTATCCAATTTGTCAAATGTGATCTAAATTCTCTCAAAATCTCAAATTTTATCCGCGAGTGGAAAAATTACGATTTTACCCCTAGATAGTGAAAATTCCGATTTGACTCCGAATTGATCCTCGAACTCCGAATTACCATTTTGAGTCATCCCTGAACTGTGAAACTCTTAATTTCACCTTAAAATTCCTATTTGAACTAGTTCGAGACTTAATCGACTCAATGGTACCATTAGGGGCAATATCGTCTTTTAACGATTTCTCGAACTTCCTAAATATTCAAACATTCTATCGAGCATGTGAATGACATTATAATTACTTTACAAAGCAGAGTTTGACATGAATATTGTCAGGTATGTGGACATCCTCGGTATAAACGGAGGATTTCAAGTGTGAGAAGGCAGAAGAAAATTTCTTACAAGATTTTGCGTTACTTGCCACTTATACCGAGGCTTCAAAGGCTTTATATGTCATCTAAAACTGCTGAACATATAACGTGGCATACGTAACACCACAGTGATGATGGACTCCTTAGACACCCTGTTGATGGCTAGGCTTGGCAACACTTCAACCGCACACATGAATTCTTTGCAATGGAACCTCAAAATGTAAGACTCGGGTTATGTGCTGCCGGTTTTAACCCTTTTGAATCGACTACCAAGCCTTATTTTGTTTGGCTAGTAATGCTTTACGTGTATAATTTACCCCCATGGATGTGTATGAAACAACAATATATATTTCTTAACATGGTTATTCCGGGTAAGAAAAGTCCAAGTAAAAATATAGATGTTTTCTTGAGGCCTTTGATAGATGAGTTGACTTTATTGTGGAGAGAAGGTGTTGTGACCTATGATGCATATAGGAAACAAAATTTTCATATGAGGGCAGCATTATTGTGAACAATTAATGATTTTCTTGCTTATGGTATATTGTCAGGGTGGAGTACACATGGACGATTATCATGTCCATATTGCATGGAACATTCTAAATCTTTCATATTGGAACATGGTAGGAAACCTTGTTTTTTTTATTGTCATCGGTAATTTTTGCCAACTAATCATCCTTTTAGGAGGTAGAGAGACAAATTTATTAAAAAAAGAGTTGAACATGACTTACCATTTCCTCGATTATCAGGCAAAGAAATATTGACACATTCGAATTCGCTTCCTCATCTCCCATTCGGAACAAAATGTGGTGAGCGAAAGAGCTCAGGATATGGTGTTTGTCATAATTGGGTGAAGAAGAGTATATTTTGGGCTCTGCCTTATTGGCATACGCTTTTTATTCGTCACAATTTAGATGTTATGCATATTGAACGTAATTTTTTTAAGAATATACTCAACACAGTGATGGATGTTAAAGGAAGGACAAAGGACAACATAAAGGCACGACAAGATTTGAAGTTCTATTGCAAGCGACCAGAATTGGAATTGGTGAAAAATAATGAAAAACTGTAAAGCTCGACCTTATAAAATACTATTCATGACATACATGTGATGATAGCATGATTGCATTCTAGAAGAGTCCCGAAAAATTTACAAAAGTTGGTTTAATCCTTGAACTAGATCAAATAGGAATTTTAAGGTGAGATTAAGATCGTCACAGTCCAAGGATGACTCAAAATGGTAATTCGGAGTTTGAGGATCAATTTGGAGTCAAACTAGAATTTTCACTATCTAGGGGCAAAATGCTCATTTGCCACCTAGGGACAAAATAGGAATTTTAGAAAAGATTTTTTGTCCCCATTTGACTTATTGGAGTATGATTTGAGGTTTAGAAGTGAAAAATTTTAATTTCGGTATAATTTAGAGTATAGAGGTAAAATTATAATTTTGCCACTCTAAGGGCAAAATTGTAATTTTCCACCACTATGATATTTTTTCAGCACATGGTCTTCCTTTATCCTCATTTTTGACCTTTGACTAATCATGTGGTGGAGATAAAATGTTTAAATTTTTAAAATTTTAAAAATGGACCAATAAGAAAATGCCATGTGTCAAGCTTAGGATAATTTAATATTTAACTTAAAAATCAGCATAAATCAGCCCATTACTCTCCAAATATTCGGCCAAGCAAGGAAGAGAGGGAAAGAAAGGAAGAACAAACCCTAGGTGAGGAATTTCAAGAGAAAAAGTGTGGAAAATCAAGGAAAACAAGTGAAAAAGGTAGGATTTTTCAACTTAAGCTTGAAATCTATTTTCCTTAAGCATTTCTCCTTATTTTCCATGCTTAAATTACATGTTTTTATGATGAATTGTTGGCTGATCAAAATGGGTTAGGAGAGAGAAAGTTGTTAGATTAATTTGATTTTAAGTTATGTTAGTGTTTTTAGTTAGTTTAGCATATTTAGAAACAAAACAACAAAAAAAGAATTTATTTTCTCCCATAAACATTAATGGCCGAATTTACCATGTATGAGTGAGGATGAGTTTGATTTTTATTCTAAGAGAATTGGTTAAGAAATGATGAATTATGAGCCTAGAAAAATAATGAGAATTTTTAGAGCAAAAATACAAATTTTTACCCATTAGGGGTATTTTCGTAATTTATTGCCGATACTGATAATTTGCACCACATCGAGGGACATTAAGTCAATTTGGGTGCAATTGAGGTATAGAAATTGAAAAAAATTAATTTGGGATTAAATTGGATGTGTTAGTAATTTAATTGGGTGATAAAACGAATTAGGCCAATACCGAGTTTAGATAGTTACCAGTGCATTTTTGCATTCCATATTATGCATTAATAGTCTAAATTAGTTTAATTTCAATTTAGTACCAATGTAGTGAGTTTCTCAATTTTGTACTGTGTCAAGGTGGTGAGTCCTCCGATAAAGGTAAGAAAATTGCATCCAAGGACCAGTAGACAGAGTACTTCGAAAGTCTGCATTCTAGACATTGTGAGTAAACTTACCATCATTTTAATTATCTAGGGTGGTTTTTAGATGATTTCATGAATTTTATGGAAAAAGGAATTTAAAAAGGTAAATTTTCATGTTTTATGAATAAATGTGTTTCAATGAAATTAAATTATAAATTGTTTTGAAATTAATAGTGATTTTGAAAAATAGAGTACTCGGAGACTGTTAATTGTGGCAATTTGATTGTTTAAATTGATTGGCTTATGATAAATCGGGCATGATTGGCTAGTTGGCAATTGTATTGAAATACGAATTGTTTGGTTGCCTTGAAAGACTGCGAATTACAAAGTTGTCATATCATGTTATTAAGTTTTATTGTATGGTGGATTATTATATTAATTAATCACTGCAGTAGGGGGTTTCTGTGGACCAGCCTTTTAGAGGGGCACGGTAAACCCCATTATATTCTTACCTCAAACGGAGAGACGTGTAGGGTATCTCTTGGGGTAAAGCTTAGGGTTCACTTCACGACAAACCACCACGTGAGGGGGAACTCAGCCAACGCCAAGGAATGGCTATGTTTTCAAAACAAAAACATGATTTATGTGAAATGTGAATTTTAATAGCCTTGGAGGTCTCGGTAGGATGCCTCGGCTAAGGTGTCCCCGAGAATGGATTTATGGCACAAGCCTAGTTTTTATGAGATTCATAAGCCTCTTTACGTATTTTAAATGAAATGTATTCTAATGTTGTGACCCAGTTTACGATGATTTACTTTATTGTCTCCATGTACTCAACTCTAGATATTTATGATGATGTCTGTTTACTCATTAGGATTTTATAATCTCACCACCCTCTTTTCCACCCATTTCAGGTTCAGTATAGACTGTAGATTGCTGATCTCATCGAGGACTACCGTTGGATATGCATTTTCCAAACTGTAGGTTTACAGTCCTCTTTACTTTTGTTTATTCGAAGGCCCTCTTGTTATTGTAAATTAAATTAAATATTTTGGCTTACTGTATTACAGTATGTATAAATTTATTTAGCTTTTATGCTATAAAAATTATTCACGTATAACTCTATAAATATTGTTTTATAAGAAAATAGAATATTTTACTTAATATTTCTTTTATTTTCTTATTATATTCAAATAACCATAATTTCGTTTTAAATGAAGATTTTAGACTTTTAAACTCATTTTGAATATGAATTATGTGTTTTATACTTGTATATTATATTTTAGCCAGTTTCAAAATTTTTGAGAAAAATGACCAAAATATCCCTGTGAGACGAAAATTAATATTTTATTTGTTTTAAGTTGAAAACAGTTTAAAATCTTTTAGAACATGATATTTGATAATGGTTGTTCACAAGGGAAATGAGAAACTGATAGTAAAGCCTTGCGAGGTTTCAGGTTGACATTTTGGGCAATAAGTGTCTACCGGGACACCGTGGCGGTTGTCACAAACTCGAGGGGAGTACCGAGTCGTGACAAAAACTGTACAAGCCTAAGGTTGCGTACACATTAAATGAGGAGGAAATAAGAAATGGTTGTGCTTGGGTTAAACAATTGAGATTACTAGATGGTTTTGAGTTGAACATTTCTCGATGTGTTAATGAGATTGATGAAAAATTTTATGGGATGAAAAGTCATGATTGTCATGTTTTTATGCAACGATTGCTCCCAATTGTATTCAGTGATATGCTGCCTCAAACAATTTGGGATGCAATTATTGAGATATCTCAATTTTTTAGGAATTTGTGCGTAATTGAAATACCTATTGATCATATGGAAACGTTGCAAGGAAAAATATGTGGAACTATATGCAAACTCGAGAAGATATTTCCTTCGGGTTTCTTTGACTCTATGGAGCATTTGTCGATTCATTTACCTTACGAGGTCAAGATTGGTGGACCTGTCCAGTATCGATGGATGTATCCATTTGAGAGGTAAAATAATTGTTATTTGTTTTCATATATTTCTTTTGAAGAGTTTAAAGTACATCATAAGATTGATGAATATTGTGGTTGTTAGGTTTTTGCAATAGTTGAAGAAGAAAGTAAAAAATTGTGCCTTTGTTGAAGGATCTATATGTGAGGCTTCTGTTCTCAAGGAAGTTTTCTCGTTCTGTTCATGGTATTTTGAACTTGTTGTGCGAACAAAAGTAAATAGAGTGCCACGTAATGATGATGGGGGAGAGGTGGACTCTGTGGGTCGTCTTTCAATTTTCACTCACCCAGGGTGAGCTTTTGGTCCATGTGATAAATCTCAATTTTTAGATGAGGATGAGTTTTATGCTGCTGAGTTATATGTTTTAATGAATTGTGAAGAGATACTCCCATATATAAAGTAAGTACCATTACTTTTTTAACTTGTTAATACCCTATAATAAGATTGAAGTTAATCACGTAGTCGTGGATATTATGATAAGATATTTGATGAAATTGTAAAGGGAGATGTTGTGAAAATTTCAGAAGAGGAATTGGAGAAAGTACGTGATGTGAGATTCGTTAAATGGTTTAAAAATTATGTAAGTTTCTTTAACATACAAGTGAACTTTTAATTAATCATTGACGAATAAATTATGTAATTTATTATTTTATTCTCTTGTATCTCATGTTCATAGGTTGCAAAGCATAATGAGAAAATAGACCAACGTATAATTGAAATATCTTATGGTCCCGACGTATGATAAGGTGTTACAGTGGATATTTTGTAAATGGTTTCAAGTTTCACACCTTAGATTACGGCCAAAATCGTAAGAGAATGAATAGTAGGGTTTGCATAAAAGGGAGTTTTTAGAATGATCATGAGCATGACTTTTATGGCATCTTAGTGGATATAATCGAGTTGGAGTATTTTGGTATAGGAAATAGAGTTGTTCTATTCAAGTGTCATTAGTTTGATACTGAAAAGGAATAAAGGTAGATCGATTGCATGGTCTTGTTAATGTGAATTACAACTCAATACTGGCCAGTAATGAACCATTTGTTTTAGCTGCCCAAGCTCAGCAAGTTTATTATAGTAGTTATCCATCAAGAAGAAGAGATCGACGTGATTGGTGGGCAGTGTTTAAAACAAAAGCTAGGAGTAGATTTCAAATTCCTATTAGTGGTGATAGAGAAAATGAAAGTGATTTGAATGAAGGAGTATACCAAGAAGATGTGTCCAATTCAATTACTAGTACTCAATTAGAAGAAGTTGATTTAACAGAGTTAGCGAGTGATGATTATGAAGAGGTTAATCTATCGATTGAGGATGAAGAAGATGATATCGATAAAGATGAAGATAAAAAAGATGACATGGAAAGAGAAGATAATGAAGATGAAGACCATGTGGAGCACGACGATTGTGAAACTTATAATGATGATAGTGATAATAATGCAGAACATGAGTTTGATTATTCAGAAAGTGAATGATGACGGTAGGCACGTACGATATTGGTTTCATATTTTCTTTTTACGGTATTGTTTAACTTTAATTTTATAATATTAAAGTATTTTGACATGATGTAAAATTATAACGTTTGAGTTAAAATAAATATATAAATGTTGAAATTAGTTAATATATAATTGCTGCTTTGCTTCTAATAATTAAGAATTATATGTGTCATTGCTGTGAATTGATGTTTTTTATTCTGTTATAATAATAATCAAATTAATAATAATTACTAATGGGATTTTAACAATACAATATTGCAAGAACGATGGTTAAAGGGAAGCAATCAAAACCGAGACCTAGGTCTTCATATGCATCGGCAAGTATGGCTGTGCCTACAAGTTCCCAAGCGTGTGATGATATATCCATTCCACAACAGGTGCAGCAGGAGAATAATGATGTGCCATTTAAGACACAGTCTTTGTACAATGCATTTGCAAAGCAAGTAGAAAATGAGACATTTACACATGATATTACAAGATCCCCATCTATTGATTTAGGTGGAAATACAAATGAGGAATAGTCAAGATCAAGAGGTAAGGGACCTAGTGTAGGATTACAGACTCCTGTAGATCCATCGGACAGATTGCGTATAACTCCTATTGGGGATAGGTATGTTATCTTGTTAAACTTGTTATATTTTTCAACGAAATTTTTAATTTTTTTAATTTTATTATATACAATTATTTGAAATATTTTACAAGTACTTTTTTCGATAAAGGGGTCACATCTACAGTAACAAGGATCATCAAAAATCACTTTTGTCATGACCCGGTACTCCCCTCGAGCCTATGACAACTGCCGTGGTACCCCAATAGATACTCAATTCTCGGAAGGCTAACGGGGACCCTTTAAGGCTTAATATCAGTATCTCATTTTCCCTGTGAGTAATCGTTGCCGAAAATCATATTCTAGAAGATTTTAAGCTGTTTCCAACTCAAAACAAATAAAATAATAATTTTCGTCTCATAGGGATATTTTAGTCATTTTTTTTCAAAAATTTCGAAACCGGCTAAAATGTAATATACAAGTACAAAACATATAATTTATAATCAAAAGTGAGTTTTAAAGTCTAAAATCTTCATTTAAAACGAAATTTCGATTATTTGGATATAATAAGAAAATAAAAGAAATGTTAAGTAAAATATTCTATTTTCTTATTAAATAATATTTTAAGAGTTAAACGTAAATAATTTTTGTAGCGTAAAAGTTAAATAAATTCATACATACTGTAATACAGTAAGCCAAAGTATTTAATTTAATTTATAATAATAAGTGAGCCCCCAAATAAACAAAAGTAAAGCGGACTATAAACCTATAGTTTGAAGAATGCAAACCCAACAGTAGTCCTCGATGAGATCAGCTATCTACAGTCTAATCTGAGCCTAAAATGGAGGGAAAGGAGGGTGGTGAGATTATAAAATCCCAGTGAGTAAACAAACATCATTCAAAAGATCTAAAGTCCGAGTAAAATGAGACTATTAAAACATTTCATCCAAATAAGTTTTTCATAACATAAGTATTCATTTTATTTAAATAGTCAACATGGCTTATGAGTATTTTTAAAAAAAACTTGGCTTCTGCCAAAATCATTCTCGAGGATACCTTGGCCGAGGCATCTTACCGAGTCCGCCAAGGTTGCAAAAATTTCATATATAGGAAAACATATTTTTAGTTTGAAAAACACAACCGTTCCTTGGCGTTAGCGGAGTTCATCGTCACGACGTGGTTCGACATGACGTGGACTCTAACCATACCTCAGGAGGTACCCTACGCGTCTCTCCGACCGAGGTACATATTTATATCCGAATTTTGTGCTGCTCTAATAGGTTGGTCCACAGAATCCGCCCATTGCAGCAAGCTAAACCCATCATATAATAAAATTTTAATAGCATGACAGGGCTAATATAATACTACCCAGCCTGCAAGGGTAAAATAAAACAATTCATACAATTCATAAAACACAGCCCAACCAGTCATGTCAACACATTAACAATATAATATAAGCCATCAAATTCCAATCATAAATTTATAACATGCCAGTGGTCTCCAATTACTCTATTTTCCAAATCGTTATTTCGTTTCAAGATAATTTATAAAGTTTTTTCATTTAAACACATTTTGTTTACAAAACATAAAAATTTACCATTTGAACTCATTTTCATAAAATTCACCAAAACCGAATAAAAACATATTTTAGATAATTAAAATGATGGTAAAGTTACTCACAATGTCTAGAGTGGGGATTTTTGAAATACTCAGACTACTGATCCTCGGGTACAATTCCCTTACCTTTATCGGAGGACTCACCACCTTGACACAATACAAAATCGAGAAATTCACCACATTGGTACTAGATTGAAATTAAACAAATTTAGACTACTAATGCATGATATGGAATGCAAAATGTCCGATTAATCGCTTAAATGTAATATTCGACCTAAGTCACACAATACTCGATCTAATCGGCTAAAATCTCCAATTTAACTCCAAATCAATTCTTGTCACTTTCTACACTCCAATTATACCTTAATTACCTCAGTGACTGTGAATGAGATTCAATTTATCAGTCCCGAGTCAATAATCACACATGTCTATACATTGAGCAAAAATTCAGATTTTCACACCAAAATTTCCCATTTAATTTCTAGCCTCACCAAACATCAAATATTACCAAAATATCATGAAATATCATCAATTTTAGCCTCAATATTCTCCCTAGAAAATTCGGCCTCTTATGGGTAATGGGAGAAAATGAATTTTTTTTTCTTGTTGTTTTGCTTTTAAATATGCTAAACTAACTAAAAACACAAACATAACTTAGAATCAAATCAATCCAACTTCATTCTCTCTCCATACTAATTTGGTCAACCATGAATTCACCATGAAAACATGAAATTTAATCATGGAAAATAAGGAGAAATGCATGGGAAAGGTAGATCACAAGTCAAAATCAAGAAATTTTACCTTTGATTGCTTGATTCCTTAAAATCCCACACTTTTTCTTCAATTTTCCCACTTAGGTTTTGTGTTTTTCCTTTCCTCTCTTTGTTCTTACTATGGCCGGCCACATGAAGAGAAAATGGGATAAATATGGGCTGATTTTTATGAAAAATAATAAAATATCCTTGCTTGACACATGTCACATGCTTATTAGTCCCATTTTTTTTTATACTTTAATAATTATGCTGCCATTCTCCACCACATGATTAGTCAAAGGTCAAAATGAGGATAAGGGAAGACTATGTGCTAGACAAGTGTCCTGGTGGTGGAAAATTACGATTTTGCCTTTAAGGTGACAAATTTACCATTTTACCCCTATGCTCCAAAAAATACCAAGATTACAATTTTTCACTTCTCAACCTCAAATTATAAGCCAATAAGTCAAATATGATCAAAATCTTTCAAAAAAATTCTCATTTTGTCTTCGAGTGGCAAAATTACCATTTTGCCCCTAGATAGCGAAATTTCTAATTTGACTCCAATTCGATCCTCGAACTTCGAATCACCATTTTAAGTCATTCTAGGACTTTAAAATTCTCAATTTCACCTTAAATACTTTATTTGATCTAGTTCGAAACTTAGTTCAACTTAGTTATACTATTAAGTACACTACCGGCTATTAACGATTTTCGGGGCTTTCCTAGCATGCAAACATGCTATCCATCACATGCATGTCATGACAAGTATTTTATAAGGTCAGGCTTTACAGCACTACCACCCTTAAAATAAAATTTTGACCTCAAAATTTCACTTACTGGACTCAACGAAAAGATGTGGGTATTGGCTTTTCATCTGGTGCTCGACTTCCAACGTCATCTTTTCCATTTGAGCATTCTTCCACAATACTTTCACCATTGGAATGCTCTTATTCCTCAGCACTCGATCCTTTCGATCTAGAATACGTACTGGCTGCACCTCGAACTTCAAATCTTCATGCAACTCAATTGGAGGTGCCTTAAAATATGGGAAGGATCAGGAACATACTTTTACAACATCGAGACGTGGAAGACATTATGAATCGGATCTAACTTCGGGGATAATTCAAGTCTGTAAGCCACTGGCCCAATCCTTTCAATATACGAAAGGGTCCAATATATCTCAGATTAAGCTTTCCCCGCTTCGCAAATCGAATCACACCTTTCATTATCCAATAAATACCACAAATTATCACAATAGTATAATCTAATAAGATTTAATACTTGAAATTTTCAAATTATTACGTTTCCAAGGAGAAACCTTAAGAAAAACTTTATCATCGACTTCAAACTCTAAATCTTTCCTTCGTTTATCAGAATAACTCTTTTGCCTATCTTGAGCTGTCTTTAATCGCTCTCGAATAATCTTGACCTTGTCATTTGTTAGATCAATCAATTCCACATTAAACAATTTCCTCTCTCCCACTTCATCCCAACAAAGTAGAGTTCGGCACTTTCTTCCATACAAAGCCTCATATAGTGTCATCCCAATACTAGACTGAAAACTGTTATTATACGTGAACTCTACCAATGACAAATGTCTGTCCCAACTCCCAATAAAGTCAATGACACAAGCTCGTAGCATATCTTCTAAAGTCTGAATAGTTCTCTCAGATTGACCATCTGTCTGCGGATGAAAGGCAGTACTAAATCTCAATTTAGTTTTGAGAGCTTCCTGAAATTTCAGCCAAAATCAAGAAGTAAATCAAGGCTCTCGATCTGACACAATAGAAACTAGAACTCCGTGTAACCTCACAATCTCATCTATATAAAGTTTCGCTAGTTTCTCAATAGAATACGTGCTATGGATAGCCAAGAAATGGGCAGACTTAGTAAATCTATCAACAATCACCCAAATAGCATGTTTCCCACTCTGTGTCTGCGGCAAACCCAATTCAAAGTCCATAGTCACGTGTTCCCACTTCCATTCAGGAATCGGTAAAGGTTGAAAAGTACCTGATGATTTTTAATGCTCTGCCTTGATCTGTTGGCATGTGAGACATTTTGCTACAAACTCTGCTATGTCTCATTTCATACCCGACCACCAATAACTTTCTTTAATAGTCTGATACATCTTGGTGCTTTCGGGATGTGAAGCATAGGCGAAAAAATGAGCTTCCTCCAAAATAGCTCGTCACAACTGATCATCCTTAGGGACACAAATTCGGTCTCTAAGCATCAAAGTACCATCATCACTGAGTCTAAACTCACTAGTTTCTCTATCTTGCAGCTTTTGAACTTCCTGCTTCAACCAATCATCAGATTTCTACAATTCTCTGATCTGATTCAATAATGAAGGTCTCACAACGAAATTAGCAAGTAGGGTTCCATCCTCACCATTATTCAACTGGATCCTTAGAGATTTCATCTCAAGTAACATCGAAAAATAAGAACTCAAAAGTACTGCTAATGAAGATGAGGATTTATGACTTAAAGCATCTGCTACAACATTTGCCTTTCCAGGATGATAATCAATTACCAAGTCGTAATCCTTAATCAACTCCAACCATCGTCTCTGTCTCAAGTTAAGCTCTTTCTGGGTGAGCAAATATTTCAAACTCTTATGATCAGTAAAAATCTGACAACGCTCACCATATAAATAATGTCTCCAAATCTTCAATGCGAAAACTACTGCTGCTACCTCTAAGTCATGAGTAGGGTAATTCGTCTCATGCTTCTTCAATTGCCGGGAAGCATAAACTATTACTTTCTCATCCTGCATCAACACACACCTTAATCCCAACTTAGATGCATTACTGTACACCACAAATTTTTTCCATTAACAGGAAGTGTTAAAACGGGAGCGGAGGTTAACCGGCCTTTTAGCTCCTGAAATCGATTTCCACAAACATTATCCCACTCAAACTTAACTCCTTTATGAGTCAAACGAGTCAGAGGAGCTACTATCAAAGAAAATCCCTAAACAAATCTCCGATAATAACCGATTAAGCCAAGGAAACTACGAATCTCAGTTACCGTTCTCGGTTGCTCCCATTGTAAGATGGCCTCAATCTTCTTGGGATCAACATAAATTCCAGCTCTAGACATAACATGTCCCAAGAAAATCACTTCCTTTAACCAGAACTCACATTTAGAGAACTTAGCATAGAGTTGTCTTTCGCGCAAAGTTTGCAACACAATGCGCAAATGGATAGCATGTTCATCATCATTCTTCGAATAAACCAGGATGTCATCTATAAATACTTTCACAAACTTATCCAAGTATAGATGGAACACCCTGTTCATGAGATCCATAAAAACTACCGAAGCATTAGTCAAACCAAACGGCATCACTAGAAACTCATAATGCCCATAACGCGTCCTAAAAACAGTCTTGGGTACATCTTGCTCCTTAATCTTCAACTGATAATACCCAGACCTCAAATCAATCTTAAAGAACACCATAGCACCTCGTAATTGATCAAAAAGATCATCAATCTGGGGTAAAGGGTATTTATTCTTGATGGTCACTCGGTTCAGCTGACGGTAATCGATACACAATCGAAAAGTGCCATCCTTCTTCTTTACAAATAGGACTGGTGCTCCCCAAGGAGAAGTGCTAGGGCGAATAAAATTCTTATCCACCAAATCCTGTAACTGGACTTTCAGTTCCTTCAACTCTGCCAGAGCCATTCGATACGGAGGGATAAAAATAGGTGCGGTACCCGAAAGTAAATCAATAGGGAACTCAAGCTCTCGATTAGCAGATAGTCCCAGTAAATCATCAGAAAATACATAAGGAAACTCACTTACTATTGAAACATCCTCTAACTTAGGTTCCCCCTTTGAAGTATCGATCACGTGAGCCAAATAAGCTGGATACCCTTTCTGCACTAGTTTCAAAGATTTAATGGCCGAGATTAAACAATATGGTAATACTCGACGTTCCTCTGTAAATACAATATCTGCTCCCTCCGAATTTCAAAGAACAACTTCTTTCCTAAAACAATCCACATTCGCCCGATGTGCAATTAACCAGTCCATACCCAATATCAAATCGAAATCTTGGATCTCTAGAGGAATCAAGTCTTCACTAAATTCTTCTTCACCTACCTTTACCCCACAGTCTCTATAACAACTGTTTCTAACTAGCTTTTCTCCTAAAGGGGTGTGAACTACAATTTTTTCCTCTAACGGTGATAGGTTTCTATCAGAAATTGATGCAAATACCGTGCTCACATATGACTTATTTGAGCCAAAATCTATTAAAACATAAGTGTCTTTATCAAATAAAGACATAGTACTTGTCACTGCTCCAGGTCAGACCCGTGCCCCACTTCCGTCACAGCGAAAACTCTTGTCGAGGTACGAGTCTGTGGTCTCAAAGTTGGATATGACGGGGTGTTACTCTCTACACCAAACTGTATAGCCACTCCCTGCCTCGGTGGTAACCTAGAAGGATCTCTCCTCTGTATATCCATACGAGCTGGTGGAGATGGAGCAGTTGTAGTAGCTCGTCTCAGTTGTGGGCAATCACTCCTAAAGTGACCTAACTGACCACAATGATAACATCGTACTAGTGCCCTACACTGCCCAACATGATTCTTCCCACATCTCCTGCATCTATCAGAACTTCTAAAACTCTTCCCAGAAGTAGTCATCTCAGATCTATTAAATCTTGGAGGCCTATGCTGTGTTTGTGAAAATGGAGGTCGAGGAGATGTCACCGAAACAGAGGTAGTACTCCCTGAAGCAGATGAGTCTTTGCCTCTTTTTACTGGCTGACTAGAAGATATACCAAGATTTCTCTTTTCTGCAAACTCGGTTCGAATCCTCTTATTCTCAATCGTGGCTTCTCAACCCGTAAAACCATCTGTACCACCTCCTTCTGTGGCTCCCTACCCGTCACTGTCATCCGCTCTCTAATCTCATTACGGAGCCCTTCCTCAAAATAACTGGCCTGATCCTGCACAGATTTCACCAGATCCGGCACCTATAACATCAGCTCGTCAAAACGAGTCTCGTACTCTTCTACCGTTAGATTTCCTTGTTTCAAGCTCAAAAATTCTCTCTTCTTTTCTTTCTGATGGAAATAAGTGAAATACTGACCGTTGAATTCCTTGAGAAAGTCAGACCATGTTTGAGGAGTAGTGGAATGGGACTTCACCGAATTCCACCAGGTACGAGCCTTCTTCTCTAGCAATCTCATAGCCATCATTAGCTTCATATCATCATCCAACCTCATATTAGAGAGTGTCTTCGAAACTTAATTAATCCAGTCTTTTGACACGGTGGCATCCAACTCACCCGTTAAAGAAACACAACCCAATTGTCTAGCCTCTTTCAGCTTCTTGAAAATGGATACATCTTGTACTGGCGAAACTGAAAGAGTAGCTAGAGGCACTATAGGTGGAGCCTGACCAGTCTAAGCTTGACCAGCCATTGCGGTAAAGAAAGCTGCCAATGCCTGTGCTGCCTCAGTAGGCATGGCGGGAATACCAGTAGATATTGGAGGATGTAGAGGATGTGGAGGAGTCTCGACCTGCTCAGCAGCAGGTGCTGCCTGAATGGTAGATGCAGTTGATTCTTCCCCTACTGCATCTAGCTAACGACATTGGGAATGACCTCTTCCCTTCCGAACCGATCTAGTGAGAGATGGGCGTCCACGTCAAGAAGGCATAATAATCTATAAGAGAAAACGAGCAAATTTAGGAAACTTTAGGCTCTATATGCAGATGCATGCATTCTATTCAACTTTACCTAACCTAATCCGAGGCCACTCTGAAACTGTAAATTTTTTTTTAAAACCACTTTAAAACCAAAAACTCTTATCTTTAAAACCAAAAGCTCTGATACCAATCGAATTGTCATGACCCGGTACTCCCCGCGAACTAGTGACAACCGTCGTGGTACCCCAATAGACACTCATTTCTCGGAATACCAACCGGGACCCCGCAAGGTTTAATATCAGTCTCTCATTTCTCCCGTGAGTAACCGTTGTCGAAAATCATGTTTTAGAAGATTTTAAACTGTTTCCAACTCAAAACAAATAAAATAATAATTTTCGTCTCACAGGGATATTTTAGTTATTTTTTTCTAAAAATTTCGAAACCAGCTAAAATGTAATATACAAGTACAAAACATATAATTCATAATCAAAAGTGAGTTTTAAAGTCTAAAATCTTCATTTAAAATGAAATTTTGATTATTTGGATATACTAAGAAAATAAAAGAAATGTTAAGTAAAATATTCTATTTTCTTATAAAACAATATTTTTAGAGTTATACGTAAATAATTTTTGTAGCGTAAAAGTTAAATAAATTCATACATACTGTAATACAATAAGCCAAAGTATTTAATTTAATTTACAATAATAAGTGGGCTCCCGAATAAACAAAAGTAAAGAGGACTATAAACATACAGTTTGAAGAATGCAAACCCAATGGTAGTCCTCGATGAGATCAGCTATCTACAGTCTAATCTAAGCCTGAAATGGAGAGAAAGGAGGGTGGTGAGATTATAAAATCCCAGTGAGTAAACAAACATCATTCAAAAGATCTAAAGTCCGAGTAAAAGGAAACTATTAAAACATTTCATCCAAATAAGTTTTTCATAACATAAGTATTCATTTCATTTAAATAGTCAACATGGCTTATGAGTATTTTAAAAAAACCTTGGCTCCTACTAAAACCATTCTCAGGGATACCTTGGCTAAGGCATCTTACCGAGTCCGCCAAGGCTGTAAAAATTTCGTATACACAAAAATATATTTTTAGTTTGAAAAACATAGTCGTTCCTTGACATTAGCAAACTTCATCGTCATGAGGTGGTTCGGCGTGATGTGGACTCTAACTATACCTCAGGACTTACCCTACGCACCTCTCCTGTCACGACCCGAAACCTCCTTCAGGCCCATGACAACCGTCGCGACGTCCCGATTGACACTCATTATCCAGAATGCCAATCGAAATCCCGAAAGGCTAACGAATCAGTTTTCTGCCTTTCCTGTGAGCAATCGTTGTTAAATATCGAGTTTTAAGAAAATATAAACTATTTTAGATCAAAAACAATCAAAATAAAATTTTCGCCACATAGGAGTATTTTGGTCATTTTTACCAAAAAATTT
>NW_017234857.1:17836-23540 GCF_000208745.1 Theobroma cacao | reverse complement strand
ACGCTTTAAATCTCCACCACATTATTCAAAGGTCAAAAATGATGATGGGTGAAGATCTTGTGTTGGAAAAATGCTCTGGGGGTGCAAAATTACCGTTTTGCCCTCAAAGTGAGAAAATTACCATTTCTCCCTTATACTCCAAATTATACCGAAATTAAAATTTTTTACTTCTAAACCTCAAATCATACTCCAATAAGTCAAATGGGGCCAAAAAATCTTTTCCAAAAATTCTCATTTTGTCCTCAGGTGGCAAATGACTATTTTGCCCATGGATAGTGAAAATTCCGGTTTAACTCCAAATTGATCATCGAACTCCAAATTACAATTTTACGTCATCCTTAGACTGTGAAACTCTTAATTTCACCTTAAAATTCCTATTTGAACTAGTTTGAGGCTTAGTCGACTTAATGGTACCATTAGGGGCAATATCATCTTTTAACGATTTCTCGAACTTCTTAAATATGCAAACATTCTATTAAACATGTAAATGACGTCGTAATTATTTTATAGAACAGGGTTTGACAGTGAGAGAATAAACAAAGGTTTGTGTTGCTAGATTGTGAAAGACAAAGGGTGCTTTGTGATGTAGATTTTTGAGGGAGGTAGAAGAGGTTGTGAAGCTGATTTTGAGAGAAAGATAGGGGTGGAAAAGAGAGGTTTGTGCTGCCGACGATGAGAAAGAGAGAGAAAGAAATGGGAAAGAAAGAGAAAGAAAGGTAAGAAAAATAATAAAATATATAGTAATAATGTTTGAATAAAATAAGATATACAGATATATTAATTAAGTGGGTTTCAATATTTAAGAAAAATAAGTAAAGGTGGTGCATTGTGGCGGTAGGTGAGACGAAATAGTGAGCGACCGGCAAGAAGGAATAAGTAGATACGTTTTCGAATTAATAACGATGTAGTATCCCGCTATTATAAGATGAGTAAGGGGTGTCAATTTTAAAATTTATGTAAATATATACCTATACGTATGATTTATTTTAAACGTGAAAATTGTGGATAGCATGTGCTGGTAGCAATCTTAGGAAATTGTGGTTTCAAATTATATTTAGAAATTGTTTTGAATAAATATATGTATAAATTATATGTAAAGTGTTTTGCAAATCGGGAAACAAGCCCTTCACACAGTTTTACATAAAAAATTGTGTCTTATATTTGTGTAGTGTGCATTCATGGTTATATTTCTTATTCACCATGTAAATTATTGTTTTGAAATCCATGCATAAATATATTTGATAAAATGATAGATTTTATTATATCCTGTGTTGAATGCTTTCGAAATAATTTTGAGACGAGCTTTTAAGGACATAAAACGATTTCAAAAATGGTTTTACAAATCGAGGGCATCGAGAGTAGGTTGGATGTCACATCAGTTAAGTGTGACCCTCGTGCACCAGTGAGCTCTAGCTAGAGAACCTTCGGGTCATCGACGGGCGGTTAGGCGTGGTGGGGACCATGGCTTGTGATATTTGTATGCATGGCTAGGCCACCAGATGATTACACGGTTGTGACCGCTTGATTCTCCGATGTCGGCCAACACTGTTGAGACTGCCATGGCATGTGGGATCCGGTGGAGCGAGGCTCTCGGATGTTATTATGTGGTAGCGGGACCACGAGTTTATTTTCATTCCCTACTCGAGAGTGGCATCTCTGGGTTTGCAAACTCATATATCTTTGCATGGTGAAAGTGGAATTTAATGGTTTTTCTACAACTCCCCTATTTTTACAGTGAAATGAATTTTAACTCCTTGAGTGCGAGGCGATTTGTGATTTATGTATGAGTTTGATTAACATTCGATTTCATGGGAGCTTGCCAAATATATTGATTTGGTTTGAGAAAAATGTCAATTGATCTTGACAGTAAAATTTTCTTTATGTAAAATTGTTTTAATTCAATATTTCAAATGATTGACTTGAATAAGGTTATTGATCTATTTTGTAGCGAAAATTTTTATCTACCTTGGTTAATTTACCAATTGAAGTGTTTATAATGCGTAAGAAATCCTTGGTTTTTAATATAAGGCACAAACTCCCGTTTGAAATAAATTGTTTTTATAATCCTGCATTTTAACATTCAATTGATATGCTATTTGCTTGTTTCCCATCTTTCCTCTGCTCATGGAGTAGATGATCATTGAGTCTGTGAGACTCACACCCCTCTTATTTCTCCTTTTACAGACAGGGACTGGCATAGTGTGTAATCATTGGCACGTACGGTCCACCATAGATAAGTAAAGGCATCTCATAGCATTTTATCTCGAGTCGCTCTGTTTTTAGAGGTTGGGTTGTAGTACTCTGGTTTTACTATGTAAACAAATATTAGTTTTGATATAAACGGGAAATTTGAGATTTTTGAACTCAATGTGCTCTCATGACTTAAAATCAAAATTTAATGGCTATGGTTATTGTTGAATTCATGTTTTAAATATTTATGGTTTAAACATGAATACGATTTAGTAGGAATATACAATGAGTTATTGAGAAATTTCTTTAAGGCTTGTTCGGGACTTGACGGGATCTCCCAGAGGTCTTGGACGCTGGTAGCGACTGAGGAGTGGTCGTTACATTCTAATTGCTTGATCATCAATTAGATTGATTTGGAAACCTAAGTTAAACCTTGACGAATGATATTTAGGTAGACCTTGAATAAAATAACATATGATCGAATACACTTAGTTAATTAGGTGGTTTGATTTGCATATAAGGTAGACATAGACCTATAAGCCATACGTAGCTAGGATTAGAGCACAAAATTTATGAATCTTTCTTCAATTCAATTTGCATAGACATATAGTAAATTAATTGGGAGGGATATTTTTATAAGAAACTCAACTGAGACTTGTAAATAAATTAAGACTCTAAGTTAGCAATTTAATCCATTAAAGTAAGTTAACAGAGAGAGACAATATTTAGATGAAGTGTTAAGGGATATCATAATCTTAGGTCTAGTAATCAACCAAGTTAATAAAGTAATTTTGTTGAGTAATTTTAGATTAGTTTTAGTTTTTAAGTTTGCTAAATTTAATTTTGCTTTTTAATTTAATTGTTTGAATAAAATAAGGATGTGTCAATTTTAGTACTTAATAATAGGAATTAAACAACTTTTTGTGAGAATGATACTCTACTTCATCATTATATTACTTGTTCGCGATAAGTGCACTTGTATAAGAAATAAACAATAGTATGCAAAATGTGAAGGATTTGAAATTCGTAAGGGTCAAATAACGAACTCTTGAAAAACTTAAGTGATCATTGGACAAGAATTTGTTTATTCGAAGGAAGGTTATCATGTGAAAAAATGTCTTGACAGGGAAATAGAATTCAAGCACCACCCGATGAGACAAGAATTGGATGCAAAGCCATGATTTACGTTTTAAAGAAAGCTGAAGAGAAATGGTTAATTTCTAAATTCATAAGAGATCATACCTATTAGCTTGCTACTCCAAAATGTGCTCAATTATTATGTGTTTATAAAAAAAGACAAAAACTCAATAGAATTTGATTAATGTGCTTGATGATTTTGGAATTTTCCTAATAAAATCATGTCTATGTTAACTAATGAATAGGGTGGCATTGATATGGTTGGTTTAACTGAGCATGATGTTCAAAATTATTTGAGTAATAGAAGACAAAAACTACTTGAAAAGGAAAATGCATAGTTAATGCTTTTTTACTTTAAAAAATGTCAATCCAAGAATCCAATATTTTTTTATGCTATACAAATGAATGCGAAAGGTTAACTAGCAAATTGTTTTTGGGTTGATTCCAGGTCAAGGGTGGCTTAGAATTATTTTGGTGATGTTGTTGCTTTTGATCCAACTTATCTGACAAATAGGTATAAAATGCCTTTTGTTCCTTTTATTGAAGTTAATCACCACCACCATTCCATTTTATTTGGTTGTGCTTTGTTATGGGATGAAATATAAGAAACATTTGTTCAGTTATTAAATACTTAGTTGGAAGGAATGTTTGGATATCCTTCAAAAAAAATTATTACAAATCAAAATGCAGCTATAACTAATGTAATTGCTAACGTTTTGTCAAATACTACACATCATTATTGTATGTGACACAATAAAAAAAATTCAAAAAAATTCAGTCATGTTTACCACCAATTTGATGATATCAAGGATCGAATTTTTTAGTGTATTCATTATGCATTAGTTTTAGATGAGTTTGAATAAAAATGGGAAGAGATAATTGAGAAGTACAATTCGTAGGAAAATAGTTGGTTGAAAAAGTTGTATCCTATTTGAGAAAAATGGACTTTCGCTTATGCGTTTAAAAACTTTTGTGCTGAAATGTCTACTGCTTAGAGAAACGAAGGTATGGACAAGTATTTCAAAGATTATGTCAATTCAAGCACATTGATGAATAAGTTCGTGTGTCACGACCCGAAACTCCCCTCAGGCCCGTGACAACAGTCGCGACGTCTCGATAGGCACTCATTACCCCGAATGCCGATCGAAACCCCACAAGGCTTAGCATCAGCTTCCGCATCTCCCCCATGAGCGATAGTTATTAAATCTTGCATTTCAAGAAATCATAAGTCGTTTCCAAATCAAAATAATAAAATATTATTTTCTGGCTCACAGGGGCATTTTCGTCATTTTTCTTCGATAATACCGAAACTCGCCAAAAACATGGTGTAAAAGCTAAATATGTTCATACATATTTTAAATCAAATAACTAAAGTATAAAATTACTTTTACAATGACACGTGAGCCCCCAACTAACCAATAAGATGCGAGTTTGTGGACCTATAATTTTGACAATGCAAGGCTAACTGAAGTCCTTGATGCAATCGGCTATCTACCAGCTATCCCGAACCTGAAATGTGAGGAATTGAGGGTGGTGAGATTATAAAATCCCAGTGAGTAAACAGACACCATCTAAACTATCTAAAGGCAAGTAAATGGAGACAATTAAAAATAATTAACTTCAGTAAATTTTTCACATCACGAATATTCATTTCAACCAAATAATCAATATGGCTCGTGAATTACTCAAAACTTGGCTCATGCCAAATCCTGTACTCGGGGACACTTGGACCAGGGGTATCCAATCGAGTCCGCAAATGCTATTAAAAATTCATATTTCGCATAAATCATATTTTTATTTTGAAACATAGCCGTTCCATGACATTGGCTGAGTCTCACTCTCACACGGTGGTTCATGTGAAGTGCACTCAAAAAGCCCACCTCAGGAGATACCCTACGTGCCTCTACGACCGAGGTGAGAATATAAAGGAGTTTACCGTGCCCTTCTAATAGGTTGGCCCACGGAACCCCGCCACTGCAGTAGCTAATCTTTTATCTACCACCTGATTTATAAAATCTTTTTACTGCATGACATGACAATTTATCACAACCTAGCCTCTCAAGGCTGAATACACAGTACAAATAATTCTTACACCAAAATCAGTTTAGCCATTCATGCTCATTTATTGTCATAAGCCATTCAATTTAAAACCATAAATTTATAACACAAGCAGGCAGTCTCTAATTACTCTATTTTCAAAACCAGTATTCGATTTTCCAAAAAATTTATAAAATCATTTTATAAAATTAAATTTCTTTTAAAACATAGCAATTTACCATTTAAACCCATTTTTCATAAAATCACACAATTGTATAAAACTACTCTAGATAATTAAGATGATAATAAGTTTACTCACAGTTTTCGAAAACTAAATTCG
>NW_017234857.1:10714-13862 GCF_000208745.1 Theobroma cacao | reverse complement strand
AAATAACCCTTAAATACATAATTATCAAATTGTATACCACTAAACGTCAAGATCTTGACTTTATTCATTAATAATCAATCACATTTATTAAGTGAATAATTTACTTAGTTATTACACCTTGCCTTTGCAATCATAAGGTCAAAGTTGTCCTAAACTTAGGATGCAGAAGTTCTCTCTCTTAGAGTATATCCAAACATCAACATTTTCTAAATTCCTTGCTTTGGAGAGATCACCTTTAAGACTGATCATTCGTATTATAGGCCACACTTTGAATCGAATAAACTTTTAAATTGATCTTTCAAGTAATTCGTATATCAATCTCAATTATAGAACTTCATATGGCACTTAGATTAGATTCGACATTTCCAAGTCATTTAACTTCAAGCTGCCAATTCCACATCTAGTCCTTTAATCCCTTGGCTCCTCCTTACCATGCATAGCAAAGTTCAAGCTCATCCTTAGAGCAGATTTGTTTACTAACTTCTTCCTTCATGACCACACATCAATTATAGTAATCATTAATACTCACTCTCGAGTTAGTTCACATCCTTATATCCATGAACTATAATAGATCCAATCAATTTTTAAAATGTCACAATCGCTTAATTGAAATCAACACCACTTTTATATGGGCATAACACACTCAATTAACATAGTGTTCTTATCTTCATGCACATACGTATGAATTTACTCTTACCTCAATGCTTAATTTGTACACTCCACCAAATGAATAAATTATCACGGCCTATTTGTCCAAATCCAAAATTCTCCATCCATAATCGAAGGGATATATCATTTCATTAATCTTTCATTAGGAGCATTCGTTTTAAGATCTTTTCAACACTGGCTAGTGTCACGGGTGGCATCTTAAACCCGAACAACGGCCCTACTTATGACCTTTGCATGACATTAACAAGGAAGTGAATTACTGGAAACAGGAGTTCCTATAGCTCCCATAAGATCTATAAGAAAAAACAAAATAAGTCTAAACAACTCCAAATTCTATATGCAGATGCACGTATTCTATTCTACCAAACCTGACTTAACTTAACTAACTTAACTTAACTTAACTTGGGCCATGCAGTGTTAGTGTGGATTTCTTAAAACAACTTTAAAATCAAAAACTCTAAAATCCAAAGCTTTAAAATCAAAATCTCTGATCTTTAAACCATGCTCTGATACCACTTTAATTGTCACAACCCGAAACTCCCATCTGGCCTGTGACAACCGCAGCGACGTCCCGATAGGCACTCATTACCCCGAATGTCGATCGAAACCCCGCAAGGCTTAGCATCAGCTTCCGCATCTCCTCGGTGAGCGACAGTTATTAAATCTTGCATTTCAAGAAATTATAAGTCGTTTCCAAATCAAAATAATAAAATATTATTTTCTAGCTCACAAGGGCATTTTCGTCATTTTTCTTCGATAATACCGAAACTCACCAAAAACATGGTGTAAAAGCTAAATATGTTCATACATATTTTAAATCAAATAACTAAAGTATAAAATTACTTTTACAATGACACGTGGGCCCTCAACTAACCAATAAGATGCGAGTTTGTGGACCTATAATTTTGACAATGCAAGGCTAACTGAAGTCCTTGATGCAATCGGCTATCTACCGGCTATCTCGAACCTGAAATGTGAGGAATTGAAGGTGGTGAGATTATAAAATCCCAGTGAGTAAACAGACACCATCTAAACTATCTAAAGGCGAGTAAATGGAGACAATTAAAAATAATTAACTTCAGTAAATTTTTCACATCACGAATATTCATTTCAACTAAATAATCAATATGGCTCGTGAATTACTCAAAACTTGGCTCATGTCAAATCCTGTACTCGAGGACACCTAGACCAAGGGTATCCAATAGAGTCCGTCAAGGCTATTAAAAATTCATATTTCGCATAAATCATATTTTTATTTTGAAACATAGCCGTTCCTTGGCGTTGGCTGAGTCTCACTCTCACGCGGTGGTCCACTTGAAGTGCACTCAAAAAGCCCACCTCAGGAGATACCCTACGTGCCTCTACGACCGAGGTGAGAATATAAAAGAGTTTACCGTGCCCCTCTAATAGGCTGGCCCACGGAACCCCGCCACTGCAGTAACTAATCTTTTATCTACCACCTGATTTATAAAATCTTTTTACTGCATGACATGGCAATTTATCGCAACCTAGCCTCTCAAGGCTGAATACACAGTACAAATAATTCTAACACCAAAATCAGTTTAGCCATTCATGCTTATTTATTATCATAAGCCATTCAATTTAAAACCATAAATTTATAACACAAGCAGGCAGTCTCCAATTACTCTATTTTCAAAACTAGTATTCGATTTTCTAGAAAATTTATAAAATCATTTTATAAAATCATAATTTCTTTTAAAACATAGCAATTTACCATTTAAACCTATTTTCATAAAATCACACAATTGTATAAAACTACTCTAGATAATTAAGACGATAATAACTTTACTCATAGTTTTCGAAAACTAAATTCGGGTACTCCAACTATTACTCCTCGTGTGCGATTTCTTTGCCCTTGCTAGAAGATTCACCACCTTGACAAATTGCACAATTAAGAGGTTTACTACTTTGGTACTAAACCAAAATAAGCTAATTTATACTAGTAATGCATGATATGAAGTGCAAAATGTCTAAATTTTGCCTAAGCGAGATGTTAGCCTATTTCGGTCTTTTATCCGATAAATTGATATACGCGTCCGTTTAAACTCTAAATTAATTTTTTTCTGTTTTTATACCTGAATTGCACCCAAATTGACTTAAAGTCCCTCAGTGTGGTGCAAATTATCAGTTCTGATAACAAATTACGAAAATACCCCTAGTGGGTAAAAATTCATATTTTTGCTCTGAAAATTCCCATTTTTTTTCTAGGCTCATAATTCATCATTATTCATCATAATTCCTCAAATAAACATCAAGATCAGTAGCCAATATTCTCCTAGAAAATTCGGCATAATGGGTTTCAATGGGAGAAAATTATTTCTCTAGCTTATTTTTGCTATATTTCAATATAACCTAACTAAAATCACTTAATTCAATTAAAATCAACCAAAACTCAAGCTCAAAACTCATCCATGGAGGTTTGGCCAGCATGGGTGTCCATACCCACTTTCTAATTTTG
>NW_017234857.1:0-10620 GCF_000208745.1 Theobroma cacao | reverse complement strand
TTTTTAATGCTTGATTTCTTGATTTCTCTTGATTTTCCCCAAATTTTTCAGCTAGGGTTCTTATTTCTTTTCCCCCTTTTTTCTCCTGGTTTGGACAGCTTGAAGAATATGAGAATTCTGAAAATTTTGACCTTTTTAAAGGCTAAAATAATATAATATTATTTTATTCATTTTTTTTGTTTTATTAATTTCTTAAATTCTAGCCATCCATTTGTTTCCAAATTTTCACCATACACTTGTCCCACATATTCATAGCTTAGGTAAAATTCTCAGACTTATCCAAAGTCTTGGTGAAGTAATTTTTGAAATTTACACTTTCGCCCTCGTAAAGTCAAAAATTACAGTTTTGTCCCAAAAATTGAAAAATTGCCCATTGACATATTTTTCATCCCTTATACTCATACCATTCTCCAATTTGTCAAATGTGATCTAAATTCTCTCAAAATCTCAAATTTTGTTCGCGGGTGGAAAAATTAAGATTTTGCCAGTACACTCTAGAAATCACCAAAATTAAACTTTTTTATTGTCAAACCCTCAAATTATACTCCAATACTCAAATCATACTCCAATAAGTTAAATAGGGCAAAAAAAAAATTCTTTTCTAAAAATTCGCATTTTGTCCCCAAGTGGCAAATGACCATTTTGCCCGTAGGTAGTGAAAATTTCGGTTTGACTCCAAATTGATCCTCGAACTCCGAATTACCATTTTGAGTTATCCCTGAACTGTGAAACTCTTAATTTCACTTCAAAATTCCTATTTGAACTAGTTCGAGGCTTAATCAACTTAATGGTACCATTAGGGGCAATATCATCTTTTAACGATTTCTCGAACTTCCTAAACATGCAAACATTCTATTGAGCATGTAAATGACGTCGTAATTATTTTATAGAACAGGGTTTGACATTGTGATTCAATATGAGAAGGTCCTTGATGCAAGATACAATAAAGAAAGGGAGAAAAATTTCAAAACAATGAATTCAAAGTCAATTTTGAAAACATTGTATCTAATGCAGAAAAAAGCTTCAAATGTGTATGCAAGAAAGATCTTCAGAAAATTTCAAGATAAGTTGATTCATTCTCAATAGTATGTTACAGAAAAGATTGTTACAAATGATGTGTACAAATATAGAGTGCATGAGTTTGGCATAGAGAAACCAAAATATATTATGACATTTGTTGGCTCATAAATAGCTACAACTTGTCCATGTCACATTTTTGAGTTTGTTGACATCTTTTTTAGGCATCAATTGATAGTTCTCATTGAGAAAAAGTTTCACTCATTACCTAATTATTACATTTTAAATGTAAATACTATCAGAAAAATACTATGTCTAGAAAAAAAAAAGGGGGTTCAAGTTGAAAACCTGAAAATGAGGCTTGGATCTTAGAGAGATGTCTAGGGTGAAAATGCAAAAAGGTAGTTTAGGCATGAGGAAGGATGAAAGGGGTGCAATTATCAAACAGTTACAAAAGCTTGATAGGAAATAAGTGAAAACATCATAAAAAAAAATTCAAATAAAGTCAAGAAGATTGACTCGTGTGCCTGCTTTGAAAGAAAATCTTAGACTGCTATCCAAGGCTATCTAAGTATTCATTAGAAAAGAACTATATCCTTCCTTGAATTGAATTTCATCTTTATGTAAATGCACCTTATAACTATGCTTAAATCTTAACCTTCCTCTCTTTAATGAAATACTCTTCTCCCCAATTACATTATTATTGTGCTTATTTTCTTTTCATAAATGGAGAAAATATTGATACATTGCATACTTCATAAGAATTTGAATGATATCTAATAAAAGATTATGAAAAACAAGAAGGACATTGCACTACTTTAAATAAAGAATCAGCATTGATTCAAAGATAATGTGGGGTTCTAACAATCAAATGACCATATGAAAGGGATGATGAGTTAAGAAAGAAAGGCACATTGTGTTTGCCTTTATTGACGGTGGAAAAGATCATAATACACCATGAATTCAAATTAAGAAAAATCATTAAATAATCATTTTCAAAACCTCTGGATAATCACTTTAAAACATTTGGCTAATCAACACTTATTATGCAAAAAATCATTTTTAAAGTTGTGGAGCCTTTAAGAGAAGAGTTATTTATTTTTCAAAAGTTACGGAGACTTTATACGAGGAGTTATTTATTTTAAAATTCATTTAAAGTTGTAGAGTCTTTATAAGAAAAGTTATTTATTTTCTAAATCATTTAAAGTTGTAAAGCCTTTACAAAAGGAGTTATTTATTTTTAAATTCCTTTAAAGTTGTGGAGCCTTTTATTTTCAAAAAAACAAAGTTGTGGAGCCTTTGTAAGAAAATTATTTATTTTTCAAATTCATTTAAAGTTGTGGAGCTTTCAGAAAAGGAGTTATTTATTTTTCTAAGTATTTAAATTTGTTAATTCTTTAAAAGATGATTGATTTATTTTTCAAGTCATTTAAAAGATGAGTGATTTATTTTTCAAATCATTTAAGATGAGTTATTTATTTTTCAAATTTATTTAAAGTTGTGGAACCTTTAGAAGAAGAATTATTTAATTTTCAAATTTATTTAAAATTGCAAAACCTTCAAAAGAAAAGTTATTTATTCGAGTATAGAATTTATTTTTGATTAGTTCGAGTATGGAGTTTATGTCTATGTATTATCCTTGATTCTTGATTTTCAAAGAGAAGTAGCTGTAAAGACCATTTTTACCATTCTTTATTTTTGTTATTTTGTTTGTTAATTATCTTATTTTATTTTTTATTTTTATATACCTTACTTTTGTTTATTTATATGTAGTATTTGTTCTGCGGGCTTATATTGGGCCTTAAGATTGAGAATTGGATCTGCCAAGAGCCCTTTTGGGCTTTGATGATTCAAAGGCCTAGCTTGGGTTTGCTTTTAAATTTCTATGACCCTTAAAAATTTAGGCCCACTATCAGGTTTTCTTAATCACACAAAAACAAGTTTATTAGTTTGTTTAAAGCTAAAACAGATCAAATTACAAGACTAAGCTAAAATTAACAAAAATTAAATGAAGAACATTCTTGGAAATAGACTGAATCGACATGCACGATGGGCTAGATTGAGCTCGTGAGCCCTCGGAGTTGGACTTGGCCCGTAAAGCTAGAGTGACCCCGTGACTCATCTTGAAGTGGACATGGCTTTGGATATCTTGTTGGAGCCCAGCGGATTTAGCCTCTTAAGCCCTACTTTTACCTGCTAGGTAATGGTTCTTCTTTTAACTTTTGCTTTGCCTTACTATTGGGCTTGGTTTTGTTTAGTTTGTATTTTCTATTTGATTTTTTTAATAATTATGCAATAATATTTTTATTTTCTTAAACAATATAATAATATAAAAAAGTGTGTTGTTTGGGTTAGATCGAAGATGGAACATTTGCTTTGGACATGAGATGTTACAATTTTAGGTTAATTTTCTTAGATAAGGGATTTGATTAAATCTTCACCAGTATGATAGAAGGGTTTTAATTTTAAGCCCCGATATTTACTAATCCAAATAATATTTTAAATTAGTTAGTAAAAATATAGAACATTGTTGGCTTAGAGTACAAATATAAAACATTCATGCTTTAAAAAATATGTATAATATTTATGCTTTTAAAAATAAAAATAACTAATAATAATAACGTATTATTTGGGTTAGACCAATAATTTAATATTTGCCTGAGACGTGAGAAGTCGTAATCCCAAGTTAATTTTTTTAGGTTAGGGATTTGGTTAAAACTCCACCAGTATGATGGGAGGGTTGTAATCTTAAGTCTCAATATTTGAATCTAAATAAATGTTTCTTTAAAATATTAATGAAATGAAAATAATAATAATAATAACATTAAGAAATATATGGCATAAATGGCAATTAATATCAAATTTATCACACGTCACCATTACATCATTTATTTGTCATTGCACCCATTTAGATATATTTTGTACATGAGTTGAAGTCTCGATGATGGGACTTTTCAAGAAGCCTGTGAATGTGAGTTTTCTCAGAAAATTCCCTAAGTGAAAGAACATCTCTTGATCCCACCAACATGATGAAAAGGTCTGGGGAATATCCTTAATAAAAAGACTTCATTCATATTAGGGTTTGCATCATCGTAAAAAATGATTTTCACTCGCAAGTGATTATCTTGATAATGGGACTTTCTCTAGAAACTTGTAAAGATGATTTCTCATGAGCAATTCCTTAAGTGAGGATGTATTCTCAGGTCTCACTAGTATGATGGGAGGACTCGAGAAAATTTTTTCAATACAAAGGTTTTCGTTCGTTTTAATAAAATCGAACTTTGCACCATGCAATGACATATTATGTAAATGAATGGTTTCCCCAATGATGGGATTTTCTTGAAAAGCTTGTGAAGCCAAGTTTTCTCGATGAATTCCCTAGGTGAGAAAATATCCTCGGGTGCCACAAGGATGATGGGGGGATTTGAGAAAATATCTCCAATTAAAGGTTTTCATTTGTTATTTCATAAAATCAGAATTTCCATCATTCATTTTGTTGTGTTGCTTTGCTTGTGTGATATGAAATGTGCTCAAAATTAAATGCAAAATACAAGCAAAGACTACATGCAAGTGCACATTATCGCAACAAGTAATACAATGATAAGTTGACTATGTCGATCCCTTGAGGAGTTGGTTTACTAGTTGTTACTAATTATTAAAATTAAAATAAGCTAATTTTATCCAAGCACCAAATTTTGAGAGATGCTTAAAAAGTAATCTAATTAACTAATTCTAATCTAAGAAGTGCAAAAAACAAAATGAGGTACAAATAATGTTCTAATAGTCTAGGATTACGGTATCCTTTAATATTTCACTTGGAGTTGTGTTTGCTTAATTACTTAATCTTAAAGGAAATTGATGCTAGTCTAGAATCCTAAAGCATGTGTAAATCTCCGTGAAGATATTACACAATTGCCTAACTTAATTGAATTGCTATATATCCATAGGAAACAACTAAATTAAGTTCTTAAAGTCAAGGTTTTAAAAATTGACTATATGTGGCAACTAGGTGTATGTCTACTCTAATTACACATCAAAACACTTAAATTCATTTCTAAGTGTAGTGAACACATATTACCCAAATCAAGGTCTAATTTAGACTAACTCTCTCAAGATTCATCTAAATACCTAAACACATTTAAATGGTGATTAAGCAAATAAATGGGCAATAAAATCAAATTTGAGTAAACATTAATGTTACCATAAAAAATAAGGAATAAACCAACACAATATCAAAGCTACATATTAAAATCCACCATAACCCTAGATTAAGAGTTCTAGCTCAACATTTTCAAAATACAAACACAAATCTTAGCAAAATGAAACATTTCTACAAAAAGAGTTAAGAGAGAAAATCAAATCTAAAGTGAGAAATTCTTAGAAGTAGCTTTTTGATCATTCAATCTCTTGATTTTCTCTTCTTTTTCCCTCTTGATTCCAACCTCCTTTTGCCCAAATTACTATCTGAACCCCCTTTTTTTCAACCCTAAAAAGATTGTATTTATACCTTGTTTGTTGGCCATTTGATGTAAAATCAGATGTCCAATAATGTGCAGAGTCATGTTTCAGTGCCTAGGCACCAAAGTTCTATTCTTGGCCCTTTTAAGGTGTTGGAAAATACATTTGGGGCCTAGGTGCCGAGAGCTGGGTGCCTAGGCTGTAAAGCCCGACCTTATAAACTATTTGTCATGACATACATGTGGTGGATAACATGTTTGCATGCTAGCAGAGTTTCAAAAAATTTACAAAAGTCAGTATTGTACTTAGAGATACAACAAAGTTGATTTAAGCCTCAAACTAGATCAAATAGAGATTTTAGAGTGAAATTGAAAATTTTACAGTCTAGGAATGATTTAAAATGGTGATTGTTTGAGGATCAATTTGGAGTCAAACCGAAAATTTTATTATCTAGGGATAAAATGGTAATTTTGCCACTCGAGGATAAAATGGGAAATTTTTTGAAAGATTTTGATCACATTTGACTTATTGGAGTATGATTTGAGGTTGAGAAAGGAAAATTTGTAATCCCGATATTTTTCGAAGCATAGGGGTAAAATGGTAATTTTGCCACCCTAGGGAAAAATTACCATTTTACACATCCAACACTTGTCCAGCACATGGATTTTATCCAATATTATCATGGATAATTGAGGAAATTTAAGTGGTGGACAAAGATTGCTTAATGGCTAAGTATGACACATGGACCAATGGAATGGTGACATGTGTCAAAATCTCATCCATTCATTATTTACCTTATAAATCAACATAAAATCAGCCTATTTCTCTTCATATGGCCGGCCAAAGGAAAACAAAATGAAGAACAAAGGAAGGAAAGAAGAACAAGAACCCTAGGTGGGAAAATTGAAGAAAAAGTGTGGGATTTCAAGAGATTAAGCTAATAAAGGTAAAATTTCTTGATTTTGACTTGTGATTTACACTACCCATGGATTCTTTTTCATTTTCCATGCTTAGAAATCAAGTTTTCATGATGAACCCCTTGCTGGCCGAACACCTAGGAGAGAGAATTTGATGATGTTTTGGTTAGATTTTCAGATATTCTAGTATTTTTAGTTAGTTAGTGATGTGTAGCAAGAAAAGCCAATAAGAAAAATTTATTTTCTCCCATTACCCATAAGAGGCCGAATTTTCTGGGGAGGATATTGAGGCTGAAATTGATAATATTTCATGATATTTTGGTGGTATTTAATGATTGGTGAGGCTAGAAATTTAATGGGAAATTTTAGCATGAAAATTTGAATTTTTACCTAATGTATAGACATGTGCGATTTATGGTTCGGACTGATAAATTGAATAGTATTCACAGTCATTGAGGTATTTTAAGTAAAATTGGAGTGTAGAAAGTGAAAGAAATCGATTTGGAGTTAAATTAGAGGTTTTAGCCAATTACACCGAGAATAATGCGAATTAGGTCGAATATCGTATTTAAACGGCTATTCGAACATTTTGCATCGCATTTCGTGCATTTATATAGATTTATAGAGCCTGAAATAGTTTATGATAAATTGACACAATTTATTGAAATTCGTGTCACGTATGATGTATAGGTGGTGAGCCCTCTAACAATGGTAAAGAGATTATGCCCGAAGACCGAGAATAGGAGTATATCGAACTCCTAGTACTGTGAGTAACCTTACTATCGTCTTAATTATCTAAAGTGGTTTTTATTCGATTTTGTGATTTTATGAAAAATGAGTTTAAACGGTAAATCTTTATGTTTTATAAACAAAATGTGTTTAAATAAAATGATTTTATAAATCGTCTTGAAATTTAATGATGGTTTGAAAATAGAGTAATTGAAGACTGTTTTCATGTGTTGTAAATTTATAATTTGAATTGATGGATTACGTTAATGTGTTGGCATGACTAGCTGGGCTGTGTTTTATGAACTGTATGAATTGTTCTATTTTACACTTGCAGGCTGGGTAGTAATATATTAGCCCTGTCATGCTGTCAAATTTTATTGTATGGTGGGTTTAACCTGCTGCAGGGGGTGGGTTTTTCGTGGACCAGCCTATTAGAGGGGCACAAAATCCCGATATATTTTACCTCAATTTGAGAGGCGAGTAGGGTAACTCTCGAGGTATGACTTTAGAGTTCACTTCACGCTAAACCACCACGTGAGGGGAAACTCAGCCAATGCCAAGGAACGGCTATGTTTTCAAAATAAAAACATGATTTATGTGTACATAGCTTTTAATAGCCTTGGCAAACTCGGTTTGGGATAACCCTCGGCCAAGGTATCCCTGATAACTAAGTATGATAATGATTTTGGCATGAGCCAAAGTTTTTAAGAAAGTTATAAGCCATATTGGTTACTCGAGTTATATGAATTGATTATATTTGATTGAAACAAACTGAAAGGTGATGAATTACAGTATGTTAAACTATTTTATTTGTCTCCATTTACTCGACTTTAGATATTTTAGATGGTATTTGTTTACTCACTGGGATTTCATAATCTCACCACCCTCCTTTCCATCCATTATAGGCTCAGAATAGATTATAGATAACTGATAACGTCAAGGACTACAGTTGGACTTGCCACATCCAAAAACTGTAAGTTCATTTCTTTTGATACCTTTAGTCATTCATGGGCTCACGTGTCACTGTAAATTAAATTTTATACTTTGGTTACCTGTATTACAGTATATATGAATTTATTTAACTTTTACGCAACAAAACTTATTTACGTATAACTCTAAAATATTATTTTATAAGAAAATAGAATATTTTTCTTAACATTTCTTTTATTTTCTTATTATATCCAAATAATCATAAGTTCATTTTAAATGAAGATTTTAGACTTTTAAACGCATTTTTGATTACAAATTATGTGTTTTGCACTTGTATATTACATTTTGGCCGGTTTTGAAATTTTTGGAAAAAGTAACCAAAATACCCCTGTGAGACGAAAATTATTATTTTATTTGTTTTAAGTTGGAAACAGCTTAAAATTTTTTAGAACGGATATTCGGCAACGGTTACTCACAGGAGAAATGAGAAGTTGATATTAGAGCTTTGCGGGGTTCCGATTGACATTTCGAGTAATGACATAGGCACCTGTCCAATCCTCCTGAAGTCCCCCCTGACTACTCATCACTAGCCGATCAAATCTAGAATATCTCGGTTGTGACTGCTGAGATGGAGGTCTAGTGGATGCCACAGACGCTGAGGTAGTACTTCCTACAACAGATGTCGAATCTCTACCTCTCTTTGAAGATTGACCCAAGAACGTAGGCGGATTCCTTCTCTTTGCAAACTCAGCTCGAATCCGTCTATTCTCAGTGGCGAGCTTCTCAGCCCGTAAGCCCATCTACGCAACTTCCTTATACGACTCCTTGCCAGTCACTATCATACGCTCCCGTATCTCATTACGGAGTCTCTCCTTAAAGTAGTTTACCTGGTCTTGCTCCAATCTCACCAACTCAAATACATAAGACATCAGCTCGTTAAAACGAGTTTCATACTCCTCAATGGTCATGTTCCCTTATTTCAAGCTCAGAAATTCTCTCTTTTTCTCTTTTTGATGGAAATAGGTATAGTACTGACTATCGAACTCTCAGAGCAAATCTGTCCAAGTCAACGGTATAGGAAAGCGAGACTTTACTGAACTCCACCAGGTACGAGCTCTCTTCTCAAATAACCGTGTAGTCACCTTCAATTTCATTCCATCATCTAATCCCATATCTGCCAGTGTCTCCGATACTTGAATAACCCAATCTTTAGCTGCGGTCGCATCTAACTCACCAGCAAACGAGACGCAACCTAACTGTCTAGCTTCCTTCAATTTCTTAGAAATGGAGACGTCTAGTGTCTAGGGTGGAATAGAAGGTGGTGGTATTGGGGCTATTACAAGGGAAGCAGCGAGTAGAACTGGACCAGCCAGAGCCTGACCCGTAAGAGCAGCGAGAAAAGCCGTTAATGCCTGAGCTGCCTCGGGTGACATGGTAGGTACGCCAAGAGCAACAACAGGTGGTAAAGGAGGTACAAGAATGTCAGTAGACTCAGCAATAGGAGCTGCTCTAAAAAAAGACGTAGTCGATTCCTCTTCTATGGAATCCGACCGACTTTGTCTGGGGCGACATCTTCCCCTACCGGTAGATCTAGTGATAGGTGGTAGCTCACGTCGAGGAGGCATAATGATCTACACAAAGAACGGAATTGGTTTAGGCGACTTAAGACTGTATATGCAACTACATGTAATGTAAAACCCGACCCTATAAATACATGTCATGACATACATACACTGAGTAGTATGTTATTATGCTAGGAAAAGCACCTAAGAATAGACGAAACTCGGTATTGTACCTAATGGTACACTTGAGTTGATTTAACGTCGAACTAGTTCAAATAGGAATTGTAGGATGAAATTTAATATTTTATAGTCCAGGAATGACTAAAAATGATTGTTCGGAGTTCGAGGGTTCATTTGGGGTAAAATTAGAAATTTTGATATTCAAGGGCAAAATCGTTATTTTACCACCTAAGATAATAATTTGATCATGGAGTGAAATTTTTAACCAAGATTAACTATTTGGAGTATAATTTAATGATATGAAGTGAAAAAGTTTAATTCTGGTGATTTTTGGAGTGTAGGGGCAAAATCGTAATTTTGCCATCCACGAACAAAATTTGAGATTTTGAGAGAATTTAGATCAAATTTGACAAATTGGAGAATGGTATGAATATAAGGGATGAAAAATATGTCTATAGGCAATTTTTCAATTTTTGGGGCAAAAATGTAATTTTTCACTTTTACAGGAGCAAAAGTGTAAATTTCAAAAATTACTCCACCGAGACTTTGGATAAGTCTGAGAATTTTATCTAAGGTATGGATATGTGAGACAAGTGTATGGTGAAAATTTGGAAACAAATAGATGAAATTTTAAAAATGGGCCAATGGGAAAGTGACACGTGGCATTTTTTTAATGAAATAATATTATTTTAATGAAAAGTCAGCCCATTTAAACCCATTTTAAGTGCTGGCCGGCCATAAGGAAGAACAAGAGAGGAAATAGAGAGGAAAGGAAGAAAAAAAGAAAAACCAAAGAGAAACAAGAAAATTCAAAGGGAAATTCACGA
>NW_017234856.1:0-23878 GCF_000208745.1 Theobroma cacao | reverse complement strand
AGATGTCATTTGTTAGAAAAGTCATACGTGTGGGTCCCTTAAATAAGGAAAAGTTAGACTCTATTTAAGCAATGCTTAAGTTCCTACTTAATTATTCCTCCCTTTCATCAAATTTAAGTTTCTTTTCTCTTGCTCTTTGCTTGATGAGTAATCCCACGCTTACGGACAATATCAAATTTCATTTTTCTTTTATATTGCCGATACAATGTTTATTGATTTGTCTTACTATGAGTATGAGTACGAGTCTGAGTAATCTCACCACAGATCAATCTACACTTCTTGAATTCAAAAACCAAATCCTTGATCCTCATGATGTCTTGGCCAATAATTGGTCCAAAACTAACTCAGTTTGTCATTGGGTTGGTATTTCTTGCACTGCGCGCTATGGAAGAGTCTCTGTCTTGGATCTTTCAGGCATGGGTCTTAAGGGAACTATTGCTCCACACCTGGGGAATCTCTCATTCCTAGTCTCACTTAACTTGAGTGGCAATAATTTCCATGGCTATCTACCCAAAGAATTGGCCAAGTTGCGTCGCTTGAAACTCATTGATTTGAGTTACAATGCTTTTAATGGGGAGATTCCTTCATGGTTTGGAGCTTTACATAAAGTTAAATACTTGATCCTCAGCAACAATACTTTCACAGGTACAATTCCTCCAACTCTTGCTAACATGTCAAACTTGGAGACCTTGGACTTGGGATACAATTTGATTCAAGGAGAAATTCCATACGAGATTGGTGATCTTCAAAAGTTGAAAATGTTTCATGCACGATACAATCAACTTTCTGGCTCTATACCTTCAAGCATGTTCAATTTATCGTCACTGAAGTTGATTTCTTTGACAAATAATACTCTATCTGGTAGTTTCTCTTAACTTAAGATTTTCTATTTTTTGGTTTTAAACTCCTACTACAAAAAGTTATATATGTTAATTCTTATTATAATTCAAAAGTACTTTTTACTTCTAATTAATAAAAAAATGCCAAAAGAAAATATGAATAAGAATTATAATTAATAATAAAGGTATAGTATAATAGTATTAGGTAGCAAAATTTGTTCTATAAAAGTTTTTTTGCATGTATTTTTTTAATATTTATCTTCTCCAATATTTAAGTGTTAACATTAGTCAAATTTTAAATCAATTATTTTAAAAATTATATTTTTTTATGGTTTCTTACTATTAATAATTGAAGGATAATGATACAACAAAAAATATTTAATAGATTTTTTTCCATTCACTCCTGGCCTCGTAATAAAAATTTATGAAATTATATAAAAATAATATTATTTTACATTCATCCTTCTTTGGTTCAATTTTTCACTTGACTTTATTTATTTATTTTTTATTTGTGATTGACAAAAAGATTTTTCATTTTTTCATTTTTTATTTTAAAAGTTATATTGTTAAACTTATATTTTGGTTTTCATTATTTTCTATTGAAGATCTAATTTGTTTGTTTAAAATTCTTAGTACAAGAAGTTAAACTTGTGTAATGTTTAATGAAAAATTTATTTGTGTATTATTTTAAAAAACGGAATAATTAAAATTTTATCTATGCATCAAAAATTCTTTTGGTGGAAACATTCTAACTTGTTTTTTTCTTTTTGCTTAAGGTAAATTATTATGTATGAGCTTGGATTCAAATCTTGAGATACTTAACTTAGGGGTCAATTATCTTAGTGGAAATATTCCTGATTGTATCTCAAATGCTTCGAAACTCAAAATTCTAAGTTTGAATCAAAACTCGTTCTCTGGCCTTATTCCGAATACACTTGGCAATTTCAATTTCCTTGAGGAGCTACGCCTTTGGTCGAATCATTTAACCACAAAAACTCCAAATCATGAGTGGAGCTTCCTTTCTTCTTTGGCAAACTGCAAGAATCTAAGTGTCTTACAGATATCATCAAACTTATTAAATGGCATTCTTCCAACTTCTATCTCAAATCTCTCTACATCACTTCAAGATTTGCGTGTCATGGATTGCAAAATTAAAGGTACCATTCCTATGGAAATCGGTAGCTTAAGCAACATTAGAGTTTTGGTGCTTGCTCAAAATGAATTGAGGGGATCTATTCCAAGAAGTATTGGAAATTTAACTAGACTTGAAGAATTAGTTCTGGATTGTAACAATTTGGAAGGTAAGATTCTACATGGGATTTTTAAGCTTATATATTTGGTATCGTTATTTTCTGCTTAAAATTTTCCATTTTTGGTTTAAATTCTTACCACAAGAAGTTATATACAAATGTTAATTCTTATTATAATTGAAAAGTACTTTCTTAGCGAATTTGACTTGGATAGTTGGATATCCAAGATATCCAAGTATGGATATCCAAGTATCCAAGGATATCTCCATTCAATACTTAAATGTTAAGATTAGTCAAATTTTAAATTATTTTACCTTTTAAAAAATATTTTAAAAAATTATAATTATTTTTATAATTTTTTAATATTAAAAATTAAAAGATAACGATATAACAATAAATATTTAATAAATTTTTTACATTCACACTTTAACTTTCAATAATTTGAAAAATTATTTAAAAATTTTATTATTTCACATTCATGTCTTTTTGATTCGATTTTTTCAGCTGACTTATTTATTTTTTATTTTCAACTTACAATAATATTTTTAATTTTATTTATTTTGTATTTTAAAACTTATAATTAGATTTAATGAAGTTATGTCTTTTATTTTATTTTATTTATTGAAAAAATAAATAAAAATACTATCAAATAATTTTTTTATATCTTAGTGTCTATCTGTATTAAATTTGTCAAATATTTTCTTAACTGTTATTTAAAACACTTTTAAAAAAGAAAACTGTTATTTAAAAAATTTTAAAAGTTCTCAACAATCAGATAAACTCAATAATGATTTTACTCCTAACAACTTTTGCTTTGGTTTTTTTTTCTTTTTTTTTTATATGTGCCAGAGAGGAAATAATGCAACTCAAATCTAAGATACCCAAAATTTATGTCACCCGTTACACTTGAACTAAGCCAAAAAGACATTTTCCTTTTTCTTTTACCAACTATTTGAGAAATAAAAACAAATAGGAGTAACAAAATGTAAATATATATAAAAAATTGACGATCAAAATGAATATAAGTTGTAATAGCACTAGACCCTAAACCAATCCTCTAATTTATATGCTAATCAAATAGCCTCTAATTTATCTCTATAAAGTAATATTACAGATGACATATGTTCAAAATTTTGCGTTATCATATAATGAAAATTTAACCAAGCTCAAGAAGATTCATCTAAGTTATTTTAAATCCCTTTAAAAAAAGTTAATTTTAATCTTATTGATATATAAATATATATATTGATTTTTGGCTTTCCATTTGCTTTTACTCTAGCTTGCGGCACTGCAAAAAGTATTTATTCCCTTATAATCCAAAAACTTTGACAAAAATAGAATTTTATTGTGCAAGTGATTTTGATTGCAAATAGATTTCTATGCTATTATTGCAATTTTTTTTTTTACCATTTTTGCAGGTGAAATCCCTAGTGAGATTGGGAATCTTATTTCATTGGAGATATTTTATGCAGCTGGTATGCACCTAAGTGGACAGATTCCACCTTCCATCTTCAACATTTCTTCATTGAAAAATATTGGTGTCCAAAATAATAGCCTATCTGGTAATCTGCTCAATAACATTTAATTGCATTTTTAAATGTATTTTATGTTAGGAGTAGAAAATATACTAGTCCTACTCATATGCACACACCCACTGCATAGGTGAAACATAAATATACAATAATATTTTATGGTGTAAACAAATAAAAAATTGTAAACAAAAAATTTTACGATTTTTATCACCGTGTTGTCTTATAAAAGAGAAATATATACACACACATGTATGTAACGTACTGTAAAATAATATAAATGCTAGATAAAAAAAATAAGAGTAAAAGAAGTAGAAATTGAATAAATAACTAACTAGGTTTAAATTGTAAAACTATTTACATAATAGAGCAATAAGAGTAAAAGAAGTATAAATTGAAAAAAATATATTGCATGATAGAAAAATAAGAATAAAAGATATAAATGGAATAAATAACTAACTAGGTTTAGTTTCTCAAAATGCACTAAGTTGGTGTTAAAAATTAAATGTTAAAGATCCATTTCCTTCATTACTTAAATGTTAAAAGTAGTTGAATTTTTAATGAATTATTTTTAAATATCATAATTTTTCATAGTTTCTTAGTGGATTTAGCATTTCAATAACTTATGAAATTATTTAGAAAATTATATGATTACGCATTCATCAGTTGTTTATTCAATTTTTTCTCTTTACTGCATTTAATAATATAGATAATGATATGTAATATTAAAAATTTGATAGAAGTTTTTAAAATTTTATCAATAGTTTTAAATGAAATATTTCCTAAAGAAAAACCATAAATGTAACATCAAACTTGTCATGACCCGGAACCTCCCTCAGGCCATGACAATCGCCGCGACGTCCCGATTGAAACTCATTATCCGGAATGCCAACCGGAACCTCGCAAAGCTTACATATCAGTTTCTTTCCTTTCTTGTTAGCAATCATTGTTAAATATCGAGTTTTTTAGAGAATATATACTATTTTAGATCAAAACAATCAAAATAAAATTTTCACCACACAGGGGTATTTTGGTCATTTTTTTCTCCAAAAAAATTCGAAACTGGCTAAAACGTAATACACAAGTACAAAACACATAATTCAATNGAATAAATAACTAACTAGGTTTACTTTTTTAAAATGCACTAAGTTGGTGTTAAAAATTAAATGTTAAGGATCCATTTCCTTCATTAATTAAATGTTAAAATTTGTTGAATTTTTAATGATTTATTTTTAAATATCATAATTTTTTATAGTTTCTTAATAGATTTAGCATTTCAATAATTTATGATATTATTTAGAAAATTATATGATTACGCATTCATCGGTTTTTTATTCAATTTTTTCTCTTTACTGCATTTAATAATATAGATAATGATATGTAATATTAAAAATTTGATAGAATTTTTAAAAATTTTATCAATAGTTTTAATGAAATATTTCCTAAAGAATAACCATAAATGTAACATCAAACTCCCTATAATCTAATTTTGAATTGGCATAACGTTTTATTAGGTCTTGAATTAATAACAAAATATTTCAGTTTTACTTTATTTGTACACTATTTAACTAAAAATTTATGTGTGCATCTTGTTAAAAAGGAATAACAAAAATTTTATTTGTACATCCAAATTTTTTTTGTGAAATAATTCAAACTTGTATTTTTTTATTTTTAAGGTAAATTACCATGCATGAGTTCGGATTCAAATCTTAAGGTGCTTCGGCTATGGGGTAATCATCTCAGTGGAAATATTCCAAGAAGTATTGGGAATTTAACTAGACTTGAAGACTTAGAACTGGATTATAATAGTTTGGAAGGTGAGATTCTAAATAGTATTTTTAAAGCATATATATTTGATATCATCATTTTCTGCTTAAGATTTTCCATTTTTGATTTAAAATTCCTACTACAAAAGGTTATAATTAATTAAATTCTTGCCTGCTACTCTTTGACTTTGTCACTTGAGTGCTGTGATTAAGTCATCTTTGGGATTGGAGGTATATAATGCATGAAGGGTTGCTCGAAGTGGACATTATACTACACGATGAGGTTCATTGCATAAGAAAAAAGATAGAGGAAGTCGTGATCTGAAGCCCTATGTTCTAGTTGTCTTCGGTTGAGGTGTATCCCTGATTTTGGCAAAAACTAAAAAATTTTAAAATATATTTTTTTATTTTCTTAATGTTTTGGCAAAATTCAAAAAATTTTGAAAGAAAAACTTTCTTAGTTTTCTCAATGTTTTGGTGAAAACTAATTTTTTTTTTTGAGCTTTCCCAATGTTTTGGCAAAAATCTAAAATTCTTTTAAAAAATATTTTTCATGATTTTCCCAACATTTTGACAAAAATCAATAGTGTTTTTAGGAAACTTTTTTTCTAAGCTTTCCCAATGTTTTGATGAAAATCAAGAAATTTTTAAAGAGAAATTTTCTTGATTTTCCCAATGTTTAAGTAAAAACCCAAAAAAAGTTTAAATAATTTTTCCTCTAAATGATCTATCTTAAGTAGCTATAAAATTTTTATTTAAGATTTATTTTTCTTATGATTTAAACCTATTTGTCGTATTCTATTTTCATGACTTTACTATTCTAGACTCTTAAAATTTATTTTCTTAACTAATATTCTACAAAATAATGGAAATAAAAAAAACAAGAATAAAAAAAACAAGTGAATAAACAAACAAGTAAATGAACTTAGTATTATATTTTTATTTTTCCTTGGTTTTTTAAGCTTTTAATATCTAAATTTATGTGCATATGTAAAGTAATTAACAACCAATTTTTAATAAATAAAAATATTAGAAAAAGGAAAATAATAAAAAAAAACTAAAAGAAATGAAAAACCTTACCTCATTGGGTTTAAAAATACCCAAAACGAAAAGCCGAAACTACTGGGCTTTAGGACTAAGCCGGATTGGCGCCAGGTTGCAAAGCTTCTTCCTCTTAGACGCAAAATGACATCATTTCGGGCTTGACGTATAAGCCTCCTCTTCCTCAATGACATGGCGTCGTTTCCGAAGTTGTATAAAATGATAAAGTCTTCTTCTATCTTTACTTTACACTTACCCTTCTTCCTCTATAATGAGCGCTTATCTCTCTGAACACTTTATTCTCCCCCTCTATTAAGAACTTCGGTACCGGACCGTCCTGTGTCGTCAGCCGTGGACCACCTGTGTCAGAATCTCATCAAAATTCACCTATAAACTCTCAAAAACTTCCTATTAATTGGAGTCATTCTCTCAAAAGCGGATCCGATATTCCTAAATCTAAACTAGAAATCCCAAAAATCCAAGAACTTATTTCTCTCTGCTGATTGCTCATTCTTGATCTTTTGCTTCTTGATTGCGTGTATTTGGCTGTTCATGGATGGGTCTCTGTGTACCCATTGTGGTTGAATTTGTTTTAAACTTCTTTTCTTGAATTTTAGTTTAATTAGGTTGTTTTAGAGATGGATTAGGAAAGGATCGGTTTTCTTCTTTTCCTTTTTTTCTAATCATTATTTCTTTTTGTTTTTGGGTATTTTCTTGATCTTTTGGTTTTATTTTAATTTACAAATTTTATTTTAATTATTAAGAAGACACTTTGAACAAAATGAGGGGTCTACAATATATGTTATCCTCAAATGTAGAAGAATGCAGCAACCTTCAAAATTTCAAAATTTTGCATTATCATATAATGGAAATTTAACCAGAAGATTGATCCAAGTTATTTTCAATTATATATATATATATATAAATGATTTTTGGCTTTCCATTTGTTTTTACTCAAATTTGACACTGCAAAAGGTATTTTTTTTATATTATTATTGTAATTTTTGTATCACTTTTACAGGTGAAATACCAAGCGAGATTGGAAATCTTATTAAATTGGAGATATTTTATGCCGCTGATATGCACCTAAGTGGACAGATTCCACCTTCCATCTTCAACATTTCTTCATTGAAAAATATTGGTGTCCAAAACAATAGCCTATCTGGTAATTTGTTTAATAATATTTAATTGTATTTTTTGATGTAGTTTATTCCTAGTGCCACCACACACTCACTACATGGGTTATAAATAAATATAAAATGACATTTTAAGGTGAAATTGGTGAAGAATATTTATTAAATAAAGTTTACAAAACCTTTAAAAAATTATAATTTTTATTATCGTGTTGTCTTATAAAACAATATATATATCTATATAATGTAAAACAATATAAATGCTGGGGAAAAATAAGATTAAAAAGAAGTATAAATTGAATAAATAACTAAATAGGTTTAAACTGTTAAACTATTTACATTACTGAAAAAAAGAGTTAAAAGATATCAATTGAATAAGTAATTAAATAGGTTGAAATTTTTAAAATGCACTAAGTTGGTGTTAAAAATTAAATGCTAAAGTTCCATTTCCTTCAATACTTAAATGTTAAAATTAGTTGAAATTTAATGAATTATTTTTAAATATCATAATTTTTTTGTAGTTTCTTAGTATTAAAAATTAACGATAGAGCAACAAATATTTAATAGATTTTTTTACTTTCACACTTTACATTTCAATAATTTAAGAAATTATTTAAAAAATTATATTATTTCACATTGATCTTTTTTTTCCGTTCAATTTATTGCATTTAATATGATATATGGTATATAAATATTAAAATTTAATAGAATTTTATAAAGTTTTATCCCCTTTTTAAATGAAATATTTTCTTAGGAATAACCATACATATGCAACGTCAAACTCCCAATAATCTAACTTTTAAAGGTCATAACTTTTTATTGGATCTCAAACTTATAACAAATTATTTCAATTTTACTGTCATTGATTAAATATTTATATATGCATTTCTAAAATCGAATAACTAAAAATTTATTTATGCATTAAAATTCTTTTTCATGGAATAATTTAATTTGTATTTTTTTAAGGTAAATTGCCATGTATGAGCTTGGATTCAAATCTTGAGGTGCTTCGACTATGGGGTAATTATCTTAGTGGAAATATTCCTGATTGTATCTCTAATGCTTGGAAGCTCAAAATTCTAAGCTTGAATCAAAACTCGTTCTCTGGCCTTATTCCAAGAAGTATTGGAAATTTAACTTGGCTTAAAGAATTATATTTGGGAGAAAATAGTTTGGAAGGTAAGATTCTACATTTCATTTTAAAGCTTATATTTTAGTTTTTATTATTTTTTACTGACCCAAATTTTGGTTTAAAAACCGCTTTGGATTTTATAATTACATGTAGAATTTAAAAGTAAATAACCCCTCATAGCTAAAAAACCTAGATTTGGGAATGTTTAGGTACATCAATGTATCATTGGTTCTTGCTCGAACCTTACTGTCTTCCTTTTGGGCTTGTATTGTCCGAATCCTTGGAACACAATACTCTACATTTAACTTGCCAGCCTTAGAGTCCACTTAGCTGAGGGTTTTCCATAATAGAGTCCTACCCCAACTTTGCTTTCTCAATTATATTCAAATTCAAATTCAAAATAGAGATAATTCCATACTGTCTATTTACTTATTTGGATCCCACCATCCCCATGATTGTGTGCGTCAGCTTCCTCATTAACTTCAAACTCCTCTTGACTCATATGATTAAAGTGTAATTGTGTTTCAGTGTCCAAATCAGGTCATGCAGTTTCAGTGTCCAAATCAGATCATGTAGTTTTCTTATCTAGATATATGTTGTCCGAATCCTACATGAACCTTGCTTCCATAGATAAAGTTGCCACCATTAGAGACCAACTAGCTAACAACATATTTGGTAGCAAGAATGATTAAGCCATTACCCCCTTATTACCTTTTATTCTTTTTTCAAATGTTTGGTTACCTTTTGGATGGAGAATAGCCATTTTTTGGTAATGGCTATTCCCCAAAATCTTGGCTTAACCATTCGACACAATCCTTGTGATATTTGCTATTCCATACTTACTAAAGTTATAAAACCAAAATGCCCTTACTCATTTTAGAAAATTACAATTAAAAGACCCTTAAGTAGTTTATTTCCTTCTCATTTTTCTTTTTCTTTCTCTCTTTAAATTTCCTCCACCTATCACTGGAGGGCAATGGCAGCGACAACTTTAAGGCCAAATTTAGATCTCCTTGGCCCAATTCAGTAAAGGAAACATTGGATTTGGAGTCCACGGTCAAATTTGGTTGGGAAGTGTTAGATTGGCACTCCACGTACAAATACAGTCGCAAGAAATGTCGATCTAGCATCGTAAATATGCCCATAAGGAATGCCTATTGGCTAGGCGCTTAGTTACTTATGGCCGACCAGAGGAGAAGAAAAGAAGAGAAAAAAACAAAGCAAGAGTTTAAAATATGCCTCCATCAGCAACTCTATTCAAATATTTGGAGTAATTCAACTTCCCTTCCAACACCTTCTTTAGCTAGCTAATCAACTTCCATATTCCTTTCCTTTAAAACATGTGTAACTTTCCAGCTTGTAATATTTTTTTGCAAGTTCTTTAACTGGACCAAACATTGTCTAAATCTCCATGGAGTTTCATGAGGCTTGTTAGTTCAATTTACAACATTCAAAGAGTCACTCTCCATTTAAAGATTAACATGTTTATGCCCAATAGTTTCACTAAAAAGAATAAAAGCTTCTCTAATTGCTTGCACTTCAACATCGTTTGAGTCACCTTGCCTAATTGCTCTGGAAAATTTTAAAATGGTGGACTCTACATTATCATGCAACACACACCTTATTCTTGCTAGTCCTTACTTTTCTACTACCGTACTGTCCACTTTGAATTTCACCCAACCTTCTTGAGGAGCTTGCCATTCAATCCCCTACCTTGCAATGGTTGGTTTCTGCACCATGCATACTAATTGTGGGCATCTAAACATATTGTCTACATTTTCTAACATCTTCAGCCATTTTGCTTTACTCCATAGGGCAACCCATAGCTTAATTAATCATATAGCTTATTAGCATTCCAAGTTTTCCCTTAAGAACAACCTCATTGTGAGATAGTCATATGGATCATGTAATCAAATAACATGATAACCTCTAAACCTTATGCTTCTCTCCATTTGAACACAACATTCTCTAAGATAAGAAAGATGACTTTGGATTTTCGTGAATGACCTAGTTAACATTCCAATTTGTACACAACATCCCCTTATACACTCCAAGTCTCCACATATATAAAAAAAAAAGGTGTTGCACTTAGGGGCGTGCAAACGCAAATTGAATCAAAGAACTGCATTAAATTGAGTTCAATTTTTTTCATTCGGTTAGTTCAATTATTTTGAGTAATTAAGTTCGATTGAAACGGTTAAATTGGTTTGGTTTCAATTGGGAATTTTCCAATTGAACTTACCAAATTTAAATATACTTATAAAAGGGGGTAATTTGGGGTTTTCCTACCGAAGGGAAATAAATGCCTAATTCTCTTTTTGCCGACAGACCTCCTCTACTCTAAGTCCTTTTTACTTCTTCCCCTTTTGCTTTCCTTTCTCGCATCTCACTCTCACCATCACTTCTCTTTGACCTCATCTTGTAGTTACCATGTTTTATTTCTTATATATTGGTCTTGTTTTGGCAATGTACTTAATCATCTCAGTTTGGGATTTTGTTGCAAGGAAATTTAATTTAGAACAAGTAGATTATTTGGCGCAAGTTGCAAATAGACTATCAATTAATCTTTCTTTTTCTAGTATATTTGTATTGGTTAAAGATTAGTATTCGTGCTTATCTTGGTTGTTCTGTTTGAGAGCCTTCAAATGTTCTATCAGAGGTTGTTGATCGTGAATCTTGCTTTGTATCATTGAATGCAAATTGTAGCAAAAAATTACTTTTTGTACTCCTTAGATGTAGTTGGTTGATTAAACAGGTTGCCCATTAGCTGTTATAGTTCGTTTTGCCTTTGAAAATCAAAGATTTGATTGTTGGAGTTATCTACTACTTAGGTGTTTCCTATTTGCTTGGTGTGAATGATGGAAAAACCTCAGCCATGTTGCATGGGAGCTGAAATGCTATTAAATCTCTAACCCACCTTTTTAGTTTCTATTTATCGTTTGGTTTTCAATAACCGAGCTGAACTAACCGAATTACTTTGATTTTCAATTTTTCGATTATTATCATAACTTGGTTTGGTTTTGGTTTTTTTAAAGAATGAGTTCAGTTCTTTTGATTTTGAGAATTTTAAAACCAAAAAGACTGAACCAACTGTTTCGACACCTTTAGTTGCACTGTTCCATGCTGTTGTTTTCAAAGCACACATTTTGCTTGGTTCTCCTCTATTAACTTTTTAACTACCATCATTTTCACACCAATACATTCCCACATTAATTGCCAAACAAATAATTCTATTCTATATGGGGCACAGTTAAGCCAAATTTGCTTCCATAATTCGTTGCCTTTAGTCAATTGATTACTAACTAAATGACAGAAGGACTTGGATGAAAACTTACCACAAGTTATTGCTTTCCATATTAAGTCATCTTCGAATCCATCAGCCAATGTGTATTCTCTCAGGAAGCTCCATAGCCTTGTCCACTGTTTAAACTCTCAACCAAAATGTTGTCTTCTAAGCTCAATTCTCCAATGCAATCCATGGTTAGTCCACTCTCCAAACTCATAGTCTTCCTTGTTTATTGACTGTCAATGAAAATAGCCAAGGATCATATTTTCTAGCCACACATCATGCAAAAATTGTATCGGTTTACCATCACCTTCAATAACTCCCAAATTAACTGTTACTTGTAAGAAAAATTTATCAGTAGGGAATTGAGGAGAAATAATATTTTTCCATATGTTTGGGTATTTACTAGTAACAACAGCTTTAGGTAAAAGGGCACAAGGTTCATAGTCATTCTTAGCAGCCACAACTTGCATCCATAAGCCCTCTAGTTCATTCCCATAACACATAACCATTTTGTTAGAAAGCCCTGTTCATTACTTCTAGATCAACAATGCTCAACTTTCCATTATCTTTAGATTTGTAAATGTTTTCCCATTTCACATAATGCACCCCTTTATTATTGCTAGAACCCACCTACATAAATCTTCTTTGAAGTCTTTCCAATTTTTTTTTTTAAATTTCACTAGTCATTTTAAATAAGGACTTTAAAAAGTTTGGCAGGCTATTAATTATAGACTTTGGTAAAGTTACATTCCCTCCATGAGACAATTTAGCCTTCCAACTTTCTAATTTTGCTTCCACCCTTTTAATCAATAGTTTCTATATTATCAATGATGATTGATTAGTTCTAAGAGGTAAACCCAAATAGGTAGTTGGTAGAGTTTTAGTCTTACTGTGAATCTCGGGTGCCTAATTCATCACCATTTCCTTATTACTTTTTTTTTTGAAAGTTAATATGTATTCATATCAAAGGAAACCAAATTGGTTTATCTTTGGGAAAAACAAGCAGTTCAAATCTGTTACTCTTCACTTAGAAGGTAACCTCCCTAACTCAACACCTATGCCTTGTATCCAAAAATCTATACAAAAAAGAAGGGAATCTTCGCCTCCCTATACCTCTCCAGTAGCTCTCAAAAGCAATGTACACAAAAAATCTTCTGTACGCTTTCAAAAATAAGCATAACCTCTTAAGCCTAAGAATAAAGTAGGCAATTGACTGTCCAGTACACATCATATTCATACTCTAAACAAAAAGGAAGTCCAAAAACATCAATCTCTACAAAAACCTAGATCACATTTATCCCAACATAAGGATGTGAAAACCAAAGAGCCACAGATCCCAAAAACACACAAAATCAAGAAAAAACATCTCAAACTAGATAAAATCTCCCACTGCAGCATCATGAAAAAGTATCCGAACAAAACTTTCACATACTTATTCCCATTCACTCTAGTCTAACACATTGATAAGTTCCTATACACGTTGAATCCCTGCTTTGGCCAGTTTATCAGCCAATTGATTATTCTCTCTAAATGTGTGATTAACTTGCTAGCTTATCACATCTTTCTTCAACCTTTCAATGTGAAGGATCCACTTTCGTAACCTCTATGGCCCTTTGGTCGGCTGATTCACCCATTTGACTGCATCGCTTGAGTTGCTCTTAATAATCAACGACTTTGTTTTTCCCCATTTGGAAGCTATAAAGAGAATGAACGCCTCCCTTATAGCTATGATTTCAGCCAAGTTAGCATCCACCACCTTTATAGATTTGGAAAACATAATTTTAATGTGTCCATGTTCATCTCTCATCACACTCCCTATTCCAAACTCTCTAAGGCTGCCTTTCGCCACTCCATCAACATTAAATTTCATTTCCCTTAGAGCTGGTTTAACCCATCCAATTACCTTTCTACCTTGTTTTAGTTGAGTTATTGCTGCCCCTAGTGAAGGGTTTCGATACGTGTCTATTGTCGAAACATACTTATAAGGCCATTTGGCTTTAGCCCATACCACAACTTTCAACTTGCTATTTTCCCAAACTTGGTTACCATCCCAACTAGCTCCTCTAAAAATAACTTTTTTCCTTTGGAGCCATACTGACCAAGAGATTGCATAAAACGTCAGTGCCCACACTTGACCTTCACCTTCCCTAAGTGCAATGTTGTTCCAGATTTCAAAGAACTCTTTCAATCTTCCAAGAACCACCCAACAAACTCCCCATTCAGCACTCCATCTCATCCACACTTGCCTCACCACCTCACAGTGAAGAAACAAATGGTTGATTGTCTCTAGGTTTTTTTTGCAGAGGACACAGCCAGCTGTTTCTTGATTAAGTAGCCCTTTTCTCAAAAGTTCATACTTAATTGCCACCATTTCATGCATCATCTACCAACAGAACATTTCAATCCAGTGTGGTTCAAGATTAGACCATATTTTATTCCAAATATTGTCTCTGTTGCCTTTTCACATTGAGCTAAGCTTGCAGAATGATTCGATAGTATGTTGGCCTGAAGGTGCTCCTTTCCAAGTGAGAGTATCTTCAAGCTTCTACTTAAGTGATATTCCTCAGTTGCTTGCTTAAACCAAGACCATTGTTCCTCTTCCCATCCAAATGGCTGTCTTCTTAGTTGCACCTCCCATACCCACAGCTCTTCATCCCATTTACCATAATCTCGAATGTACCCCTCTTTATTTATGGCTAGCACATAGATTCTTGGGAACCTAACTTTCAAGGGTTGCCTTTCCATCCACTTGTCTTCCCAAAAGAGAATTCGACTGCCATCCTTAATAACCAATTGAACATTAGAATCATCTTATAAGGAAAAATCGTTAGTAAAAACTAAAGGCTTTAAGATATTATTCCAAACTCTTGAGTTTCTCCTATTGGTATTAGCCTTCGGGAGAAGATTGGTGGGATTCCCTCATACTTTCTCAACAATAACCTTTCTCCATAAGCTGTATCTCTCTCTCCTATATCTCCAAAGCCATTTATTTAAGAGTGCTCTATTTTTCAGCTCAAGATTGATAACTCCCAACCCTCCGTTTTCTTTAAGATCACACACTTTGTTCCACTCCATATAGTGAATCTTCCTTTTCACCTTGCTCCTACACCACATGAATCTTCTTTTAATTTTTTCAAGCTTTTGTATAACTCCTTTAGGTATTTAGAAAACAGACATATAAAGGATCGAGAGACTATTGAGAACAAACTTTAAAAGTGTCCCCCTACCCCTTATAGATAGAGGTTTTGCTTTCTATATCGCAAGTCGGGCTTCAAACTTTTCGACAATGGGTCTCCATATTGTAATGACCCTTGGTTACCTCTCAATGGCATTCCCAATAAATCAAAGGAAGCTCGCCTACCATACAAGCGATTCTCTCAACCTCCTCTTTGGTAACCTAGTCATCAGTCCTTACTCCTATCAAGCTGTTTTTACAAAAATTAATTTTCATCCCTGACATTGCTTGGAAACACCTTAAAATTCACTTGGTGTTAATAAAACCTTGAACCTCTAGTTTGTAAAATATCATTGTATCATCAGCGAACTGCAAATGTGATATCTAAAGCCCATTGGAACCAATCGAAATTCCTTTGCACAACCCCAGTTCCACCCCTTAATCCAGCATTAGGCTGAGTGCCTTTAGCACCATATTAAAAAGAAAAAGGGACAACGAGTGTCCTTGCCTCAATCCCTTACCCATTTTAAAGGGATCAATAGCCACCCCATTCACCAAGATAGAAACTTTTGCATTCATCACAAATCCCATAACCATTTTCTTCATTTATCACCAAACCCCATTTTAGTCATTATAAAATTCAAAAATCCCCAATCCACACAGTCATACGCTTTTTCAAAATCGACCTTTAGCATGAATCCTCCCTCCCTTGTCTTTTTCAACAAATCTAACACTTCATTGGCAATTAAAACACAGTTAGTGAGCTGTTTCCCTTTAATAAATGCAAATTGTTTTTCCCCGATCACCTCCCCAACCACTAATCGAAGCTTATTTACTAAAAGTTTTGAAATAAGCTTATGCACACTACCTACTAAGCTAATAGGTCTATCCTTTGAAAAACGTATAGGGTTGGTCACTTTAGGGATGAAGGTAATAAAGGAATTTTTAGCTCCTTCCTCCATTGTTCCGTCTGTGAAGAATTTCCTCACACAGCCCATAATGTCATCTTTCATAACCACTCACTGATTTTTAAAAAACTCGAGATTGTACCCATCAGGCCTTAGGACCTTATTACCATAATAGCTGCATATCATATCCCAAACCTTTTCTTTTGTAATTTCTCTATCAAGAATTATAACAGCTTCACAACTTAATTTTTTAAATGGATAATTAAACCTCCTTACCTTCATTACTTTTTTTTCTTGTAAAAAGTGGTGAAGTGATTGACAATAGCCTCTTTAATTTTCCCAGGTTTGGTAATAACTTTATCCTCTACTTTCAGTTGATGGATGAGATTGTTCCTCCTTCTCGCAGAGGCTAAAGCATGAAAATATTTGGTATTACGATCACCCTTAACAACCCATTTAGATCTTGACTTTTGCTACTTTTTCTCTCCTACACCCTATACAACTCTCAAAGCTCAACCCTTTTGCTGACTGCCTCATGGCTACAATCACTGCCCCCTTCCCCTTCTTATATTTTCTCATTCAAAATCTGCAGTTCAGATTTTAGTTTGCTTATTCTCTCTTACACACTACCAAAGACCTTTTTTTGCCACACTTTCAGTACAATTTTCAATCCTTTCAGCTTTGACCATAGCCCGTTAACATTTTGGCTGTCACTGCCACTTTGCCCTCAAAAATCCTGCACAACTAATTGAAAACTTGTCTCCTCCATCCAGAAATTGAAGAGCTTGACAGGTGTAAGACCTTAATCCACTTTTCCTGGTCCTAACAATACTGGGTTATAATTTGATATCGATATTGGTAAGCATTTTTGGATCATATCATTTCTTAGTTCCAGTACCTCAACATCCACACAAAAATAGTCAAGAAGACTAAAAGTTGTCCCTTCTCTATATTACTCCACATAAACCTCCCTCCCACTATAGGGAGGTCCATTAACCCCATCTCATTTATAAACTCATCAAATCTTCTAGCTGTTCTGCCAATATTCCCCTTGTTAATTCTTTCCTCCTCCTTCTTGATTGCGTTGAAATCCCCTCTTAGCACCCATATGACCCTTGAACCTCCCATGATTTGCTTCACTTCCTCTTATACAACACCTCTCTCCCCCTCATCATTAGGCGAGTACATATTGCCAAACCCACACCTAACATGACCATTTCTCAACTCACCAATCAACATAATAATATTTTTATGTAGAATACATTCCTCCAATTTGAAAAAGTTATCTTGCCAGATACTAATCAGTCCTCGAAACTTACCTTTTGACTCCACTACTTTACCACACACACACTCTCTTGGCCATAATTTCTTAAATATCTCATTGTTAACCTTGCGTAATTTAGTCTCTTGAATGAATACCATATTTGGTTTATTCAATTTAATTTACCTTCTTATAGCTCTTTTCTTCTACCCCCTTCCAATCCCCCTAATATTCCAAGTAAATAAAATCATTGAGAAAAAACACTCACCTGATTCCTTGGAACGTACTGCCATCACTCGCTCCTACTTGATGTTTCCTTCCATCTCTTGATCCATGAATGCTTGGATAATTGTCTCTCTCTCCTAGAAATTTCAGGCCTAAGCTATTGCTTACATCCATGGTCGCAATTACTTCCTTCCACTTATCTTTGGTCTTTCTTTTTGTTTCTGAATTAGTCTTTATAGCCTTCCTTTTACAACTGTTATCCATCCCACCTTCTTTGGTTTCCTTCAATAATCTCCTTAATTTTTTCTTCATTTTTTTGCTTTCTTTTAGACTTCCCCTTTCTTTTGATTACCTCCCCTAGCTCTGAATCTTTACTCCCAATTACCCCATTATTTTGATAATACTTCTCACCGTGATTACTCTCTTGAGTCTCTACCACCTAAATCCCTTTCGTTGTGTTCTTTTGTACTTTTTCGTTATCCCTGTTATCCCCTTGCTCTTCTATACCCTCAGTCGCTTGTTTGTTGCAGACTTTTTTAGTTGCACCTTGGTTTTCCCCTTTGATTTTCTTTTCTTACTGCTGATAAATTCCTTGACAACCATATCGCCTGATATTAAGAGACTAGGATCTTTTAGCCTCCCTCTTAGTATGCTTCACCTTTGTAATTCCACTTCATACACGAACCAATCTCCTTCCTCTTTAGACATTAGAGTCTTCTCAATATCTCTGCATTGCCCATCATGAAAGTTCTGTCTCCCTTTTGTAATTTTGCACATTCTGTCTTCTTTTCTATTTCCAAGTGCCCTAACTCTTCCCCCATTAGCCCATTTTTCTTTTTCTTCTTCTGGTTACTACTCTCCCTTGGCCCTATGCTTGCTTTGTCCTTAATCTCTTTTATCTTTTTTTTTTTTATTTTCCCTGTTAAGCCCCCTTTGCTTACCCTAACTAACTAGTCCACTTCTTCCTTATTAATTCTAATACCAAATAAACTATTCTTCTAGAAGTTTATCTTCAACCCAGATATTATTTGGAAGGAACGTAACATTTTCTTCATGTTTATCAATTCGTCAAAATTTGGCTAGCATGTGTCATTTGCAAATTGTAAGTGTGTAATTTTTAACCCATTGTCCCTTATTAAGATGCCACTATAAATGTTCTCCTTCTTTGCCTTTGGCATCATACAGGTAAACATTTTAGCAACCATATTAAAAAGAAAAAAAATAAAGAACAACCTTGCCTTAACTCCCTTTATAGCTTTATTATCTTGGAAAGAGACCTATTTATTACACAGATACTGAGGCAGTAGTCACACACTTCATTTTGTGAACCAAACATGCTGTAAGAGTTTTCTGTGATGGAGTCATGTTTTAACTTGAATTTCTCTTTATTTAAATTAAGGAAAGTTCTGGCCTCACCCGCCCACAATAATATGCATTCAACCTTATTAAGTTAGAGCCCCTTTTACCTCATACGATTCTAAAAAATTCATATTTCACTTTTATCACATGTCTAATAAAAAATTTGTAAGAGTCTTAAACTCCTTTGTACTCCCACCTTCATTAATATATCTACTTCATTGTTTGCTTCCCTCAATACATGAGTTACCATCCAAGTCAGGATTAATTTTTACATGCTTTCTTTCTTATCAAACATTTTCTAAATCTCTAAGAGGCCTTTTAAGGTTTATTTATCCATAACACTATATTCTTGGGATCACTTGTTATCTATAAATTAAACTGTTTGTGTTCCATTATATTAATGAAAACGCAAAACACGTCTTTGATTGCCTAAATTTTTGTAAGGTTCAAATCCCCTTCACCAATTGACTTTAAGTACTTGACTATGATTGAACCTTTATGATCCCTTATAAGTCCTCCAATACTTGCCTTTTTTGGATTGCCAAAAGATGCCCCATCAATGTTGAATTTGACCCATCCCTTTTGTGGAGCCATCCATTTAACTTTCAGTCTCACAACTCTAGTTTTGTCCAACATTTTCACCTTGTATGGACATTTCGATATATGCTTCGTCAATTATGTTAATTTGAGCCACTTTTTCTTTGCCCATACTACAACACGAAGTTTAATTAGATCATAAAGCTGAGAGATATCCCTTACCTTCTTATTAAAAAATCACATCATTCTGAAACTACCATATTGACCATGTAATTGCATAGAAAGCAAGCATCCAAACCTTTTGTCTATCCCCACTATCAGACATTGTTCTCCATGACAAGAAAAATAATTTTGGATCGTTAAATATGATCAAATTTATGTTCCATTCTAAGCATCACTTACACCAAACCTTCCAAGCCTCACAACATGTAAAAACAAATGTCTAATAGTTTCTGAACTTTACTTACACAACATGTAAAGAGTCTGTTAAGCCCTAATTAAACTTTTTTTTCTAGTTTAGACTCAACTGCTATCTTTTCCCACATTAGTTGCCACACAAACCATAACTTTGTAAGAAGCATACCCAAATATTTTTCCACAGATCGTTGTTTTCATCCTGGGAATTTAATACAAGTTTACCAAAAGATTTTGAGGAGTACCTTCCATTAGTTGTAGCTTTCTAGATAAGCTCGTACTCTAAATAATCACTCAAGGTGTATTGTTAAAGGTAACTCCATAATCTTGTCCATGCATGAAATTCCCAATTGAATAATTGATGCTTGAGCTCAATTTTCCATTGTTAGCCATTATTTTTCCATGCCCTGTAATCACAAAGCCTTCCTTCCTTGCAACAAGAATTTGTTAATAGGCATTAAAAGAGATATGATATTTTTCTAAGTGTTTGAGCAATTACAAGTGACCACAGCATTAGGTAACAAGGCACACAAATCATAGTCCTTCTTTGTTGCCATGATTTCTCTCTATAGACTTTTCGGTTCATTCCTATACAAACATAACAATGTAGTAAGAAAGGCTTTATTTTTGATTTCTAGATTAACCATCCCAAGTCCCTTTTCTTTGTAGTTATAGACATTATCCTATTTAACAAAGTGCACTACCCTTTTGATTATTGCCAACCCAAAGAAATCGTCTTTGTATTTTATTTAATTCATCCCTAATTCCTTAAGGCATCTAAATAAAAAGACATAAAAAAAGGTAGGTAAATTGCTAAGTACTAACTTCACCAGTGTAACTCAACCTTCATAAGATAACAGCTTTCATTTCCACCCTTCTAATTTTGCCTCTACACACACCAACACTAGTAAACCAAACTTTGATTATGACCTCTAAATTTTCATCGAAGCTTGACTAGCCCTCAATGGTAAATCCTATTATGTAAATGGTAGGACACTTACCTTACAATGAACTTTAGTAGCCCCACTTACCTTACAATGAACTTTACTAGCCCGAGTTCCTAAGATTTCAGCGTTAACCCTGACACACATAAAGATACATTTCTAAAAATTTATCTTTAATCCTCACATAATTTGAAAGCATCGTAGTACTTTTTTCATATTTATTAACCACTCAAGTTTAGGTTGACAAAACTATAAGGTATCCTTAGAATATTGCAAATGAGACAACTGCAAACCTCTAGCACCAAAATAGATTTTGCTACAAATGTCCTCTTCTTTGGCTTTACCCATTAGACAACTGAAGACCTCTACAACCATGTTAAACAAAAGAGGAGACAATGGACACCCTTGCTACAATCCCTTTTGCAATTTAATTGGTTTTGTGGGTGTCACATTTACAAGAACATAAATTGAGATAGTTGAAGCACATTCCATAATCCATTTTCATCATCTCCTCCCAAACCCCATCTTTTCCATTATCAACTCTAAGAACTCCCAACACATATTATCATAAGCTATCATCTCATTAGCTATAAAGGCTGAATCTAGCAATTGCCTAGCTTGAACAAAGGCAAATTAAAGTATCATAAATCTTTTTATAGTTTCTTCATATTAAAATACAACAATATAACAACAAATATCTAATAAATATTTTTTACATTCACACTTTACCTTTCAATAATTCATGAAATTATACAAAAAATTATATTATTTTACATTGTTTTTTTCTTTGCTGAATTTTTTCACTTGACTTTATTTATTTTTATTTGATTTCTTTATTTTCAATTAACAAAAAGATTTTTACTTTAAAATTTGTAATTTGGTTTAACAAAGTTATATCTTTTATTTTATTTATTTATTAAAAATAAATAAAATATTATCAAATAATATTTTATTTATTTAAAGCACTTTTAGAAAGAACTCTTCTCAACAATTCTTTTGTGAGAAATTCCAACTGAATAACTCAATTATGATTTTACTCTTTACAATCTGCTTTTGTTTTTCTTTTCTTTTTTATTTGTACAAAAGGGAACAATGCAGTTCAAACTTCATATCTCTACTCAAAACTTATGCCACTTTTACCACTTAAGGTAAGTCCAAGTGGCATTTGCTTTTGTCTTTTAGCAACTCTTTAAAAAATAAAAGCAAATAGGAGTAGTAAAATGTAAATATATAAAAAAAATTAATAACCAATATGAGTCTAAATCATAATAGCACTAGACCCTAAACCTTGCCTCTAATTTATGCAAATCAAATAGTTTTTTCATTTTTTCAATAAGAATGAAATTCTTTCTATGAATTTTTTTGGTAATTTAATTAATTTTATTTATAATTTCATAAATTTAGAGCAAATAGTTTCACTAATTATGAATTGTATTAATATTAAGAAAATAATTATTAAATAAATGAGGTCATGCAATTCGGTTTTAATTATGTTTGCAAGTGGTCAGATCCATTGGGAAGTGAGTAGACAGTCTTTCTTTGGAGACATTTTCTGTAAAAAATAGAAGCCTTCTGATTGGGCCAATTCCGTACAAAGTAGTATTGTACAATGATATATGTCACCCTAAAATATAAGAGAATACAACAATCTTCAAAATTTTGCATCATGTAATGAAAATTTAACCAAGTTCAAGAAGATTGATCTAAATTGCATTGATTTAGAATGTATGGTTTTATATTTTATTCCTACTCAAACTTATGGCATTACTAAAAGTATTTATTACTTTATAATTCAAAAACTTCAACAAAAATAGAATTTCTTTGTGCACGTGATTTTGATTGCAAATAGATCTCTATATTATTATTGCAATGTTAACAATCCAAGTAGGCTCCTTTTTTTCTGTTTTTGTAGGTGAAATACCAAGCGAGATTGGAAATCTTATTAAATTGGAGGTATTTTATGCCTCTCATATGCACCTAAGTGGGCAGATTCCACCTTCCATCTTCAATATTTCTTCATTGAAAGAAATTTTGCTCCAAAACAATAGTCTATCTGGCAATCTACTCAACAACATTTAATTCCATTTTTTAATGTAGTTTATTTTAAGAGTAGAAAATAAGCTAGTCCTCCTCATATGCACACACCCATTACATACATGAAAAAAACATATAATAACATTTTGTGGTGAAATGGATAAAGAATATTTATTAAATAAATTTTGTAAAAAAATAAAAAATTAAAATTTTGATCATTGTGTTGTCTTAAAAGAGCATATATATATATATATATATATATATTATATAGTGTAAAACTATATAAATGATGGAAAAAATAAAAGTAAAAGAAGTATAAATTGAATAAATAACCAACTAGGTTTAAATTGCAAAATTATTTACGTTACAGAAAAATAAAAGTAAAAGAAATATAAATTCAATAAATAACTAAGTTGGTGTGTGTAATGACCTTCTTCCTAATGGTTACCGGTGTCCGAGACTTGTGAGAGAACTTGTCAAATCTCGAACAAGCCTTAGTTGAGATTTCTGTTAATTAAACTGAACATTCTAACACATACGTGAGTCGACTTGGATTTTATTATAAAATTCCACTTGTAATGTCCATTAAAAATTTTGCTAACTTGTGTTAACACTATCATTTGCTTAAACTGAATAGTCAACGGTAATCAAGAAGTAGAAATTAGATACCAATAACCAAATCTAGCAAACTCCAAGATAATTTCAACATCACACTTAGTATTCATTACACAATCTCAAAGTTTTAGCAAATACATTTCCAATAAACTATTAATAATTTTATAAATCTTATAGTTTTACACAACATGACCCTTATGCAGTGGAGTGACTCAGAGTGGAAGTCGAAGAGATGCCATTACTTACGTCGTAGCGAATCAATGTATTGAGGCAATACACTTGAGCTGATCACTTATCTGCAAAAAAGAAAGATAAGAGCGTGAGTCTCAAACTTAGTGATTTTCGGCTCCGTGAGCAAGGCATAGATGGGAAACAAACGAGGGACAAAAGATTTGAATATTAAAACATAAGGGCATTGTAAAACCCG
>NW_017234855.1:2615-23878 GCF_000208745.1 Theobroma cacao | reverse complement strand
GCCCCCGTAAAAGTGAAAAATTACATTTTTGCCCAAAAAACTGAAAAATTGCCCATAGACATATTTTTCATCCCTTATACTCATACCATTCTCCAATTTGTCAAATTTGATCTAAATTCTCTCAAAATCTCAAATTTTGTTCGTGGGTTGTAAAATTACGATTTTACCCCTACACTCCAAAAATCACCAGAATTAAACTTTTTCACTTCCTATTATTAAATTATACTCCAAATAGTTAATCTTGATCAAAAATTTCACTCCATGATCAAATTATTATCTTAGGTGGCAAAATGACGATTTTGCCCTTGAATATCAAAATTTCCAATTTTACCCCAAATGAACCCTCGAACTCCGAACAATCATTTTTAGTCATTCTTGGACTATAAAATATTAAATTTCATCCTACAATTCCTATTTGAACTAGTTCGAGATTAAATCAATTTAAGTGTACCGTTAGGTACAATATCGGGTTTCGTCTATTCTTAGGTGCTTTTCTAGCGTAATAACATGCTACTTAGTGCATGTATGTCATGACATGTGTTTATAGGGTCAGGTTTTACATAAAAGCTTTCGCTCGTGCCAAAATCATTCTCATACCCAGTTATTAGGGATGCCTTGATCGAGGGCTATCCCAACCGAGACCGCCAAGGCTGTTAAAAAGTTATGTACACATAAATCATGTTTTTATTTTGAAAGCATAGCCGTTCCTTGACGTTGACTGAGTTCACCCTCACGTGGTGGGTTTGTATGAAGTGAACTCTAAAGTGTTAACCTTATGAGTTATCCACCCGCGTCTCTCATACTGAGGTAAGATATAACGGGGTTTACTGCGCCTCTCTAATAGGCTGGTCCACAAAAACCCGCCCATTGCAGCAAGCTCAACCCCACCATACAATAAAAATTCAAAAGCATGACATGGCTATTTTTATCATTATCTAGCCTATCAAGGCAAACAACAATTTATACATTTCAACACAAATACCAATTCAGTCATTCATGCCAATATTGCATAAGCCAATCAATTAGAACCATAAATTTATAACACATAAAATGGTTTCCAATTACTCTACTTTCAAAGCCATTATTCAATTTTAAAACAATTTTATGAAATCATTTCATTAAATCACATTTGGCTTATAAAACCGAAAAATTAATCATTTAATTCATTTTCCATGAAATTCACAAAATCGGATAAAAAAAATCACTTTAGATAATTAAGACGATAGTAAGGTTACTCACAATGTCTAGAGTGCGGATTTTCAAAGTACTCTAACTACTGGTCCTCGGATGCAATTTTCTTGCCTTTATCAAAAGACTCATGTCACGACTCGGAACTCCCCATCGAGCCCGTGACAACCGTCGCGAAGCCTCGACAAACATTCTTCACCCCGAATGTCGATCGAAACCTCGCAAGGCTCTCGTATCAGCTTTCGCACTTCCCCGGTGAGCAATAGTTATCAAATAATCAAAATACGAAGGATTACAAATTATTTTCAAATCATAACATAACATTTTTTTTTGCTTACAGGGGCATTTTCGTCATTTTTGTCGAAAACCTCGAAACTTGCTAAAAATGTAGTAGGTAAGCCGAAAATATATATTTAATAATTTAATAAAAAAGATTAAGTATCTAAAACGTTTATTTGAAATGAAAATTTGACCATTTGAATATAATAAAAATATTTAATAAAATAAACTATTTTCTTGTAAAATAATTTTTATAAAACTATCGGTACATAATTCTTATAGCGTAAAAGTTAATTATATTCATATATACTATAAAGCAAATAACCAAAGCATAAAATTTCTTTTACAGTGACACGTGGGCCCACCTCTAACCAAAATGTATCGAAAGCTGAAAACCTACAGCTTTTACCGATTCGAGTCTAAATGAAGGTCCTTGTCAAGTCAGCTAATTATGGAATTCCCTGAGCCTGAAATGTGAGGAAATGAGGGTGGTGAGATTATAAAATCCCAGTGAGTAAACAGATACCATCTAAACTATCTAAAGTCGAGTAAATGGAGACAATTAAAATAAATCATCATACTGTAATTTCATTACCTTTCAACTCATTTCAACCAAATAAAATCAATCCATAAAAATCGAGTAATCAACTTGGCTTATGAATTTCTTAAAACTTTGGCTCGTGCCAAAACTCATACTCGGTGATACCTTGCGCAGGGCATCTAACCGAGTCCGCCAAGGCTGTTAAAATTTTGTGTACACTTAAAATATATTTTTGTTTGAAAAAAATACAGCCGTTCCTTGGCGTTGGCTGAGTTCCCCTTCACGTGGTGGTTTGGCGTGAAGTGAACCCTAAGCTATACCCCAGGAGATACCCTACGCGCCTCTCCGTTCGAGGTAATAATATAATGGAGTTTACCGTGCCCCTCTAATAGGCTGGTCCACGGAACCCCCTCTGCAGTAAATAATTAATATATAATCCACCAATCAATAAAATTCATTCTAGCATGTCATGGCAATTTATCACAACCTAGCCTCTCAAGGCTGAATACACAGTATAAATAATTATAACACCAAAATCAGTTTAGCCATTCATGCTCATTTATTATCATAAGCCATTCAATTCAAAACCATAAATTTGCAACACAAACTAGCAGTCTCCAATTACTCTATTTTCAAAACCAATATTCGATTTTTCAGAAAATTTATAAAATCATTTTATAAAATCACAATTTCTCTTAAAACATAACAATTTACCATTTAAACCCATTTTTCATAAAATCACACAGTTGTATAAAACTACTCTAGATAATTAAGACGATAATAAGTTTACTCACAATGTCTAGAATGCAGACTTTCGAAGCACTCTGTCTACTGGTCCTCGGATGCAATTTCCTTGCCTTTATTGGAGGACTCACCACCTTGACACAGTACAAAATCGAGAATTTCACTAAGTTGGTACTAAATCAAAATTAAACTAATTTGGACTACCAATGCATGATATGGAATGCAAAAATGCACTGGTAACTATCTAAATCCGGTATTAGCCTAATTCGTCTTATCACCCGATTAAATTCCTAACGGGTTCGTTTAAACTCCAATTTAATTCTTTTCAGTTTCTATACCTCAATTGCACCCAAATTAACTTAATGTCCCTCAGTGTGATGCAAATTATCAGTCCCAACAGCAAATTACGAAAATACCCCTAGTGGGTAAAAATTCGTATTTTTGCTCCGAAAATTCCCATTATTTTTCTAGGCTCATAATTCATTATTCCTTAACCAATTCTCCTAGAATAAAATCAAACTCATCCTCACTCACTACATGGTAAATTCAGCCATTAATGGTTGGGGGAGAAAATAAATTCTTTTCTTGTTGTTTTGTTTCTAAATATGCTAAACTAACTAAAAACACTAACATAAATTAAAATCAAATAAATCCAACAACTTTCTCTCTCCTAACCCATTTTTTCAGAATTGAATTCATCATGAAAACATGTAATTTAATCATGGAAAATAAAGAGAAATGCTTGGGAATAAGAAAACTCAAGCTTAATAGAAAAAATCTCACCTTTTTCACTTAATTTCCTTGAAAATTCACACTTTTTCTTTGATTTTCTCTCTCTAGGGTTTTGTTTTTGTTTTCTCTCTCTTCTTGCTGGTTTGGCCGGCCATGGGGTGGAAGATGGGCTGATTTTATGCCTTTTTATAAAGAAATAATAAAATAATAAAGGTATGACACATGGCATCATGTCATTGGCCCGTTTTTAAAATTTTAAAAATTTTAATCCTTTTTATCTCCACCACACAATTAGTCAATGGTCAAAATGAGGATAAAGGAAGACCATGTGCTGGAAAAATGTCCTGGTGGTGAAAAATTACAATTTTGCCCCTGGGGTGGCAAAATTACCATTTTACCCTTTTACTCCAAATTATACTGAAATTAAAATTTTCACTTATAAACCTCAAATCTTACTCCAATAAGTCAAATTATACTCCAATAAGTCAAATGGGGCCAAAAAAATCTTTTCTAAAATTTCCATTTTGTCCCCTAGTGGCAAATGACCATTTTGCCCCTAGATAGCGAAAATTTCGGTTTGACTCCAAATTGATCCTCGAGCTCCAAATCACCATATTAAACCATTCTGGGACTTTAAAATTCTTAATTTCATCATAAATTCTCTATTTGATATAGTTCGAGGCTTAAATGAACTTTGTTGTACCTCTAGGTACAATATCGACTTTTGTAAATTTTTTGGGACTCTCCTAACATGCAAACATGTTATCCATCACATGTATGTCATGACAAATATTTTTATAGAGTCAGGCTTGTCATCTTCTCCCCCACTTGGATCAACTATACGATCCTTCTTCTTGATTGACTTTAACATCCGGCTAAATATTAATATTTTAATATTATTTTATTAATAAAATATTATTTTATTCTAAAAATTTTATCTTGTCTCCTTGGTACCCAAAATACCTTATTATGCCTCACTTGACTTCCAAATCGCCTTTTATCTCACAAATTCTCCTCCGATAAAATTATTATTATTTTATTATTATTTTCTCACTTGCGGAATATTTTATCCTAAACTACTCATTTCGTCTTTTATCACTTCTAAATATTTTAATTAACCTCAATTTGCATTCGATCAACTTTATTTATCACCATATCAAAGTATGGGGTATTTCAACTCACCACCTTGACATAGTACAAAATTGAGAAACTTACTACATTGGTACTAAATCAAAATTAAACTAATTTAGACTACTAATGCATGATATGGAATGCAAAATGCACGGGTAACCATCTAAACCCGGTGTTGGCCTAATTCGTCTTATCACTCGATTAATTGGCCAATGCGTCCAATTTAGCTCCAAATTGCTCCATTTCTTTTCCAATACCTTAATTCACCAAACATAAGTCAAATAACCTAAAATTTGGCAAAACCATCTTCACTTTTCTTCTTAGAATTTTCGGTCAATAATGGTGTATTAACACCGTGATTTTTCCTACTACTTTTCCACACCATAATGCATCATTTGCTAACCAATTCTCTTAAAATAAAAATCAAATTCATCCTCACTCAATACAAGGTAGGTTCGGCCATTGATGGGTGATGGGAAAAATGAATTCTTTTCTTGTTGTTTTGCTTCTAGACATGGTAAACTAATTGAAAACACTAACATAACTTGAAATCAAATCAATCCAACATCACTTTCTCTCCATACCCATTCGGCTAGCCATGAATTCACGATGAAAACATGAAATTTAACCATGGAAAGTAAGGAGAAATGCTTAAGGAAAATAGATTTCAAGTTTAAATTGAGAAATCTTACCTTTTTCACTTGTTTTCCTTGATTTTCCACACTTTTTCTCTTGAAAGCCTCCACCTAGGGTTCTTGTTCTTTCTTTTCTTCCTTTGTTCTTCTTTGGCCGGCCATATGAATGAGAAATGGGCTAATTTATGCTGATTTTTAAGCCAAAATAATGAATGGATGAGATTTTGATACATGTCACCATTCCATTGGTCCATGTGTCATACTTAGCCATTAAGCAATCTCTCTCCACCACTTAAATTTTCTCAATTATTCATGATAATATTGGGTAAAATCCATGTGCTGGACAAGTGTTGGGTGGTGTAAAATTACAATTTTGCCTTGGGGTGGCAAAATGACTATTTTACCCCTATGCTCGAAAAAATGCTGAAATTAAAATTCTTCACTTCTCAAACTCAAATTATACTCCTAATGATCAATTTTAGTCAAAAATTCCAGCCAACACTCACATCTTAACCTCGGGTGGCAAAATGACCATTTTGCCCCTAGATCATGAAAATTCCAATTTGACTCCAAATCGGTCCTTGAACTTCGAATCACCATTTTAAGTCATTCTGGGGTTTTAAAATTCTCAATTTCATCTTAAAATCTCTATTTGAACTAGTTCAAGGCTTAATTCAACTTAATTGTACCATTTGGTACAATACCGTCCTTTAACGATTTTCGAGGTACTTAAATAAGCAAACATGCATTCTTAAATAAGAATGGCATAATAAACATATTGAAGAGTCGAGGTTGACAATTTTCCTTCTCCAAGTATACCTTTTCTTCCATATTTGAACTGTTTTTTCATTCAACACTTTTTTTTCAACAATTTCACACCTTCAAGCTTATTTTCTTTATATTATTGGTAGTGGGGTTATTTTTCATATTTTGAACTTTTTCTTTTCACATCAGCATCACCTTTCCACCTTTTTCAACATTTAGCTCAATTTATATTTCCTAAAACAATATACATGCTTAGGAGTGAGGGTTGCAAAATTGGAAAATTAATTTTAAGGTTATGCTCAATTATTATGTAGTTAAACAAAGAAAATGGAACTTAGGCTCAAAAGGGTATATTAGGGGTAAAAATTTAACTAGGTTGGCTTTTTAGACCCAAACGGTCCAAAGATGGCCTAAGTCATGTCCCTAATTAAGTATTGCTTAGGATTTCGCCTAGAGAGAAAATCAAGCAAATTTTAAAATTCATGACATAATCTAAAATTTACATAAATATAAACCTTCTCCAGATATTCATAATAATTCAAAGTAAAAAATATAGTGCTCAAAATTGTGGAAATCACATCCTAAGGATGATACTTAACAAAAAAATTTATCATGAATCCAAACAAAAACCTTTTTCACCAAAGGTTAAGAATTCAAGCAACTAGTTATCATCATTGGATAGAGAAATCATACAAAAAATTAACACAATTTTACTCTAGATTCCTAAAATTCAAATAAGAAATAAATTCATTTACCAACTAATCCTAAATTATTTATAAATACGCATGCAAATAAAATTAAATTTATAACTTTCACAGAATATTCATCACCAAAATAATAAATTCACCCCCCAAACTTAAACTAAACATTGTCCTCAATGTTAGAAAAAATAAAGGAAAGGTAAAGAATATGTGAGACCTTGACCTTTATAGACTCGTAAAGGGAAGTATACGCGATATCCCTGATTAGGGGTAATTTCATCATTTTCTTAGTAAGCCCATAAAAGTAAGATTTTTAAACAATATTATGATCTAAGTAGGCCTAAGGCATAAATGGATGGTGAAATTAGGGGTAAAATGGAAAGAAAACTAAAATTTTGACGATTTTCACGGTAGGGGCAAAATGGTCATTTTTCACCTCGAGTTAAAATTTTAAGTTTTCATGAACCCGAGTATGTCTAGACCATTATGGACCTTGTCCCGGTGTCAAAGGAGTAAAAAGATTGCACAAAGGGTTGCACGAGAACAAGCTAACTAGTCAAGGGTATTTTTGTAATTTTAAGGGAATGGATAAGTTTGGCCTATAAATATCTTTCTTCCAGTAGCTTCTTCTCCCATTTTTTTCAGCAGCTTGTCTTCTTCTTCCTCTTTCCCTCTCACGTTTCTTTAAAACCTCCATGGAAGCTTGATATGGAACTTGCATGATTTTCTCTCTCTAACTCTAGTTTTTATACCTTTGAGCATTTTTTACTAGAACCCTTGTATTCTTCCACTCTCTCTCCTTAAAACCCTTGAAAAATCTTATTTCCATACTTTCTCTCACTAGTTGGGCGTTCTAGAGAGAGAAAGAGAGAATTACCCCATTTATGTGGAAGCTATTGGAACAGAATTCAACTACAAATGAGCCCTAGGGTAAGTGATGAACTAAGCTTGATTTTTAGCTATGAATAATGGCTAGTAATTTAGATTAAGAGCTGTTTTATTGTTGAGTATGTTCATTACTTTTTTAGTGATTAAGATAGTGAACATAGATAACCATTTAATGTGGCAATTGAAAGCTAGCTAAAAGATAGCTTTTAAGGTTCATAGTGTGTGAATTGACCTATTGCTTATGCTAATGTAATCCTAGGTTCTAATGAAGTCCCATCCTTCCAATTGGATCATTAGGGGAATTAGAGTCAACTAAAGGCTCAACAATAAATCGGTGAGTGGATTGCCTATTAAAACTATTTTGGAAATGTGACTATTTTGTACAAAGTGTTTGAATGATTTTATACAACTTTTCTTAAAAATGAGTGCCTTGGGAACAAGCTCTTGAGAAATGGTTTATGTTGTGACATGAGACTAGTATTGATTCATGCACTACCACATTGTGTTGATATATATATATATATATATATATATGAATATATTGTTGTGTAATGACATTGACTTGTCTATGTGCTAGTAGGGAGTGTGCATGAGCTGGTGATGATGATGATGGGATGGTGTGCATGATGATGATGATGGGTATACGTATACATATATACATATATAAATATGTGTGTTATAGGAAATTATTGAGTAATGGTATATGGTTGTAATGCATGTGAAACTTGACATGTTAAACTGTGGAAAATTGTTATGCGTTTCATGTTGGTTTGGACATTCAAGCAGGGTGGTTTTTCTTTAGGTAAAAGGGTAAATTTTTCATTGGTGCTTTGTTTCTCGCTGCAGCGAAAATCATTTTTGCTGTAGCGAGAAACTCTCAGGTTTGAGAGCCTTCACCAGAACTGGTTCTCACTACAGTGAGAATGAATCTCGCTGCAGCGAAATAGTCACTGTAGCTTCTCGTTGTAGTGAAAAGGAATCTCGCTGCAGCCAAAAACTCTCTGTTTCATCAGCTGAATTTCGCTACAGTGAAAAAGAATCTCACTACAGCGAGAAACCTTCTATTTCTGGGTTACAATTTCGCTGCAGTGAGATTCAATCTCGCTGCAGCAAAAAACTCTCTGTTTGTCTCCTATCTTGTCCAATTGCTGCCCTATTTTTCACTTATTTGCTACCATATCTAAGCATGGACTTCCAACAGTTAGGACTAAATGAGTTAAGTTTAAAATGAGGAGGTTTAGTGAGAAACCCTCGGCTAGTTGAGAAACTCTCATTCGGCTAATAACTAAATCCCAACGTCACTGCAACAAAAATTCATTCTCGCTGTAACGTAGCTGCAGCGAGAATGCCTTTCTGCTGCAGCGAAGATTCATTGTCGTATTTGACTTGCTTGCATAATATTGAAGCTTTCATTCTTCAAATGGTTCGTTATGTATGGGTTCATGATTTTCAAATGATTAATCATTTAAGGGCTTGATGAGGGGTTTTTAATATGAATGGAACTAAATTGCATTGTTTTGAAACAAGTGCATCATGATTTTTAAATTCTCCTTTGTTGTTGCTTGTTCCCTTCCTTGTTCACTCACTGGGTTTATACTCACTGTTTTCAACTTCATGTTTTCAGATCACGAGGTAACCGATAACTAGGACGAGGTGTCCTTGTAGACTTGTATCCATCTTTTGGTAGGTGTCTCGACATTCAGTAGCTGTACATTTGTCCGAGTCCATCCGCTGGAAGTCGAGTATTATTTTGTTATGTATAGACGAACCTAATGTAAATTGTTAAGATACATGTTGTAAATAATGTATATACACTTGTTTGGTATGCCAGTATGAGGTGGCAAATGTATAGTATTATTTTGATTCTAAGTTATGAAATATGACTTAGCAATTATGATGGAATGATGAACACGTCAGATTAATAGGCTTTCTTTGGCTTAGTGGACTACGTTCATTGGGCCCATGCGCCGATCATGACCCGAAATTTGGGTCGTGACAGAATACTCCCTTAATGATTGGATGAATTTTGTAGAAGCTCTAATCCTTCTCCTCCTTATTGTCATCCTTCTCATTCTCACTTTTTAGGAGGAATTTTTTTTACAACAAAAAGAAAATAAATAAAGGTTAATGTAGAAATAAATAAGTAAAATAAAATAAAAATAACTGAAAAGAAAAAAGGTGTTTTATTAGGTAATGGGTTACCCATTTGTTGGTAGCCCATATAAAAAAAGAAGGGGGGGGGGGGGAAGGAGTTGTCACGACCCGGTACTCTCCTCGAGTCTGTGACAACCGTCGCAATGTCCCGATAGACATTCATCACCCAGAATGCCGATCGAAACCTCACAAGGCTTTAGTATCAGTTTTCTCACCTCTTCTGTGAGCGACAATTGTTGAATATCATGTTTTGAGAGATTATAAACTATTTTCAAATCAAAACAATAAAAAAATAATTTTTGTCTCACAAGGGCATTTTGGTCATTTTTCCTCAAAAATTTCGAAATCAGCTAAAAATGTAGTATGCAAGTGGAAAACACATATTTCATAATCAAAAATAAGTTTAGATGTCTAAAACATTCATTTAAAGTGAAACTATAACTATTTGAATATGATAAAAGTATTCAATAAAATATTCTATTTTCTTATAAAACAATATTTATAGAGTTACCGGAAAATAATTTTTGTAGCGTAAAAGCTAAATAAATTCATACATACTGTAATACAGATAACCAAAGTATAAAATTTAATTTACAGTGACACGAGGGCCCACGAACGACCAAAAGTATCAAAAGTAATGAACCTACAGTTTTTGAGGATGCAAGTCCAACTATAGTCCTCGACGATATTAGCTATCTACAATCTATTCTAAGTCTGAAATTGATAGAAAAGGAGGGTGGTGAGATTATAAAATCTCAATGAGTAAATAAACATCATTTAAATAAGCTAAAGCCGAGTAATAAGAGACAATTAAAATATCCCATCACAATACATATTTCACAACTTGAAAATTCATCCCAACCCAAGCAAACGATTGTATTTCATTTAATTCCTCAATAAGGCTTATGACTTTCATAAACATTTGGCTCATGCCATCAAATAGTACTCGGTGACACCTTGATCAGAGGCATCAAATCGAGCTCGCCAAGGCTGTTAAAAATTTCGTATACACATAAACATATTTTTAGTTTGAAAACACAGCTGTTCCTTGACGTTAGCGGAGTTCATCATCACGAGGTGGTTCGGCGTGACGTGAACTCTAACTATACCTCAGGAGATACCCTATGCGCCTCTTCGACCGAGGTACGAATATAACCGGATTCCGTGCCCCTCTAATAGGCTGGTCCACAGAACCTGCCCACTGCAGCAAGCTAAACCTACCAAACAATAAAATTTGTGATAGCATGACATGGCAATTATTTTATTTTACAGCCTCTCAAGGCAAATCAACAATTCAAACATTTTCAGCACATTTACCAATTCAGCCATTCATGCCAATATTGCCATAAGTCAATTAATTAGAACCATAAATTCATAATACATCAAATGGTTTCCAATTACTCTATTTTCAAAGCCATCATTCATTTTCAAGACAATTTATAAATCATTTCATTTAAACACATTTTGTTTATAAAACCTAAAAATTAACCATTTAACTCATTTTCCATAAAATTCACAAAATCGAATAAAAAGACCACTTTAGATAATTAAAATGATGATAAGGTTACTCACTTCACAATAGTAGGATTTCTACGTCGCTATTGATTCGTACACGTATAATTATTCCTATTTGCCAGTCACATACTTCGTTTGGCATGCTTCCACAACAAACTTTCCTAGCAACAATTTAAACCCAATATACTTAGTACATCAATTCCACTTCTCTTTCTCATTCTATCATAAATCCATTCATCTAATTCACTTCTGAATACATTTTTACTAAAATTACTTACATCCTTTGCTCACGTAATTCTTTAGATTATTAACACCGGTAACTTATATATGGTATTAAGTGCCTATTTCAACCTTCTAAGCAACTTAAATTTACTTCATATCACCAAATAACCGATGTATAATTAAATAAAATGGGCTAGCCTCCAAACAGTCCAATTTCATAATAAGCCATGGAGAAGAGTAAAACAATTTTACCAAATTAGGCTAGGTTAGCCCAAGTCTCCACCTTCCTTCTCTTTAGGACTTTTCTTCCTTTGTTGTTTTTGGGCCCTTTTTCATGGGCTCTTCCCATTTCTTTCTAATTGGGTCATGCCCATTCTTTTCTTGTTGGGTCATGTCCATTTATATGCATATATATATATTTTTTCTTTTCTCTTCTTTTCTTTTCTTTTCTTTTCTTTCTCTCTTTCTCTTTCTCTTCTCTCTCACCAATCTGCAGCTTTTTGCTTGCCTTTCTTTTTCTTTTCTTACGTTCACAAGCTGTCCACAACTTCTTCCTCTCTCTCTCCCTCTCACTGCAAGCAACAACTTTTTGTTTCTTTCAACCAAAAATTTTCAGCAACTAAAGCTGCCCATATCCACATCAAAATTAGCAACCAAACTACTCTATTTCTCCTCAAAATTAGCAGCTAAGCTGCTCTATTCTCCCTCCAAAAATCAGCAGCCAAAACTATAAAAATTAGCAACCAAAATCGCACCTTTCAGCCTTCAAAATCAGCCACCAAAACTGCACCTTTCAGCCTTCAAAATCAGCAGTTAAAGCTGCTTCTCTCACCCTTAAATTGATAAAAAAAATAGCTCTCATTTCCTCCCTAAATGGCAGCAAAATCGCCCCTTCAACTCAGCTTTTTCTCCTCTCCCTTTCTTTTTCACCACTCAGCTTTCTCTTCTTTTCTTTTTGCTCCTTTTGCTCTCTTTATGCCTGACGCCTTCTTCTTGTTTCTTTCTCTTCTCTTCCACTAATTGACTTCTCTCTTTCTTCCTCTTTACTTTACTTATTTACTTACTTATATATATTTTATTTCCCATTTGTTTTTCCAATTTGACCGGCCCCTTCATCTTTCTTTCAATCTTCATCTTGTTCCACATGGTCGGCCCCCCTTCCATCAAATAAAATAAAGAGTTTTTTTACTCTTTTTATTGACCACATCGGTGGCTGCCCATGTTGGTCTTTCTTTATCAATTTATTTTATTTTATATATATACTTATATTATTATTTCACTATTTGTTTATTTTATTTCTTCCATTTAATTCCACTACATAATCCTTCAATCTTTATATTTTAAATTCGATCCTTTTAATACATCTAAAAATTTTAATTTTCATCTATCTTCCTTCCTCTGTACGTGTACTACCCAAAATCAGAATTACACTTCAACGCAGTATTACCATAATATTTAAATATTTACTTATCCGAGTTGGCTCGACTTAGCAAAACCGCGTATTTCACTTTCGTCGCTCATCTCCAAAAATTTATTTGTATTCTTTCTCCCCCACTTGGATCAACCATAGGATCCTTCTTCATGACTAATTTCGACATTTGGTTAAATATTAATATTTTAATATTATTTTATTAATAAAGGATTATTTTATTCCAAAAATTTCCTCTTGTCTTTTTGGTACCCAAAATACCTTATTACGCCTCAATTGACTTCCGAATCCCCTTTTATTTCACAAATTCTTCTCCGTAAAATATTATTATTTTATTATTATTTCCTCACGTGCGGAATATTTTATCCCAACTATTCTTTTCATCTTTCATCACTTTTAAATATTATAATTGACCTCAATTTGCATCCCATCAGCTTTATTAGTTACTGTATCAAAATATGGGGTATTACAAGGGTTAGGGGAATGGGCAGCCCAAATCAAAGGGGTTTATAGGGTAGTGGGCTACCTAAATAAAAAAAGGGGATTGGGTTTGGTTAGTGGGCTACCCAATATTGGCAACCCAATGGAGGTTAATGGGTAGTGGGCCACGACCCAAATGGCTTTTTTTTTTAACTGAGCTGCAGCTTCGAGCCTAGTGAGCCACGGCTCGCGTTATTTTAAGTTCGGGAAGTCGCGGCTTACCACCCTTTTTTTAATTTTTTTGAAATTTTTTTTGAAATTTTTTTACATGTACCTGCATAAATAAAAAAAGAGTGTTAATAATTTAATAATAAAAATAAAAATAAATAAAATAAAGTAAGTTAGAGTGCTTAGGTTGCCTCTCAAGAAACGCTTCTTTATAGTCACTAGCTTAACTATGGCACCCCCTTTTACACTACTTTATACGGCTCGATACTTTCTTTATTGAACTTGACTGCTTCGGTCAGCCCACTATAAATCTCAAAAACATCATAAGGATAAATCTTTACCACCTTAAAGTTATTCCCTTAATATGGTCTAAGATTCCATGGCGAAAGATGAAGTTGTGAATCAGAAAATACTACTTGTTGTCCAACCACAAAATCAAGATAACTAAAAAGTGGTGGTGGTTTTGTCTCAAGAATTGGCACCTGCTCCGTTGAAGGTGGTGGACTAGGCTTACCTTTACCCTCATTAACGAAATCCACTTTATAGCAACTATCTATATAGGGATTTTGAGTTGCATTAAACAAATTAAATACCACTTCCTCTTTTCCAACTTTAAAAGTTATTTTACCATTCTTCACATCAATAATTGCTCTAGTTGTAACTAAGAATGGTCTTCCCAAAATAAGAGGAGTTTCAACATCATCTTCAATCTCGAGCACAATAAAGTCCACTGGATGTATAAATGCCCAACTTTAAGCAAAACATCCTCTATAATCCCAACTGGGTACCTGATTGTTCTATCTGCTGATTGCAAGGTAACTGTAGTGGGTTGTATCTCTTGAAATCCAAGTTTTCTAGCAATAGATAAAGGCATTATTGAAACACTAGCACCTAAATCACACAAAGCTTTAGAAATTTTAAAACTACCTATAGTGCAAGGAATAGAAAAACTCCCTAGATCTTTAAGCTTTGGTGGAAGCTTATTCGGGATTATAGCACTGCATTCCTCAATAAGTGCAATTGTCTCAAAATCTTCCAATTTCCTCTTTTTGGTCAAGATATCTTTCAAGAATTTAAGATAACTTGGCATTTGTTCTAAAGCTTCAGCAAAATGAATATTAATGTGCAGCTTTTTAAATACCTCAAGAAACCTCTAGAATTGTTTGTCAAGTTTTTGCTTTTGAAAACTTTAAGAAAAATGTGGTGGAGGTGTGGGAGCAAATTTTAATTATGATTTTTCTTTTGAATTTTCAACAAAATTTTCAACCACAATTTCAGTTTCAGCAATTTTTTCAATTTTTTTTTCATCAGATTGAATTGAAATCTTAAAATTTAAAGCTCGATTACTTACCTCTTTACGTACCTCTTTTCCATTGTGGAAAGTGATTGCCATACAATGTTCCTTACCTTCTCTTCTTGGGTTGGGTTTAGTATCACTTGGTAAGGTACCATGAGGTCTAGTATTTAAAGCATTGGCAAGCTGGCCCATTTGTCTCTCAAGATTTCTAATTGAAGCTGCTTGATTTTGAATGGAGGCATCAGTCCTTGTCATAAATGCATCAGTCTTTGTTATGAATGCATCGTCTTTGTCATAAACTACGTGAACATATCTTCCATTGAAGGCTTTTTCTCTAGCATAGGGGCTCTAGATGGAAATCCAGGAGGAAAGTTTGACTTAGGTACTGATGAAGAACCTTTGCTGTTATTCCATGAAAAATTAGGATGATTCCTCCAACCAGGATTATAAGTGTTGGAATAGGGATTGTTTTGTTGCCTATTTCCAACAAATTGACAAGACTCAAAATAGATGGGACAATTGTCATTAGAATGTCCTTTCCCACAAAATTCACATGTCATAAAGGAGTTCTGAACAACATTAACACTTAGTTTATCTAGTTTCTTCGTGAGAGAAGCCAATTGTGTAGAAACAGTGTTCATCACATCTAATTCATGAATTTCAGCAATTTTTCTTGTACCTAATCTTTCAGATGGCCATTGATAATTATTAGAAGCTATCTCTTTAAGCAAATCATAAGCCTCATCAATGGATTTACTCATGAATGCACCTCCAGTAGCAGCATCAATGGTAGTTCTAAAAGGTCCCAGCAAACCATTATAAAAAGTTTGAACTTGTAGGCACTTAGGTAATCCATGGTGCAGGCATCTTTTTATCAAATCCTTATACCTCTCCCAAGCCTCATAAAGTGATTCAGAATCAAATTGCATGAAAGAAATGATATCATTCCGCATCTTTGCTGACTTAGCAGGTGGGAAGAATTTTGCTAAGAATTTTTGAGCCAAATCATCCCAAGTATTAATAGAACCAGCGGGAAGCGAATTTAACCAACTCTTTGCTTTATCTCTAAATGAAAAAGGGAAAAGCCTTAATCTTATGGCATCATCAATAACAGCATTAGCCTTGAATGTATCGCAGATTTTCAGGAAATTTACAATATGAGAATTCGGATCATCATTAGGCAAACTACCAAATTGAACAGCAGTCTAAATCATCTGGATGATTGATGGCTTAATTTCAAAATTGTTGGCTTGAATAGGAGGACTTTGGATACTAGAGTGGAGATTTTGTACTTGTGGAACTGCATAATCCCTCAAAGGCTTGGTCACTTCCTCTTGTTGATCAACCATTATTTTACTTAGAGCTGAAACTTTTTTATTTTTACTCCGAAGTCTTCGAAAGTTTTTTCAAATTCTGGATCAAAAGGAACAATTTTCAAATTTCGGGCTCTTCGCATACAACAACCAAAAGTACCTAAAAAATTAAATAAAAGAAAAGTCTAGATTAAAATTAAGAATGCTTGGTATTAATATTAACAAGAAAGAATTAAAAATCAATTACCCGACAACGGTGCCAAAAACTTGTTGTTCAATTTTCTACCCACGCAAGTGCACGTATCGCAAAGATAACATAGAGATGAGTAAAGTATCAATCCCACAAAGAATTGTATTAATCCTTATTGTTAACTACTAAAATTAACACCCTAAACTAAAACTAATATATCAATAGAATTATTAACTTCTAGTGATTACCAAACCTAAGATTATGATATCCATCAATACTTCATATGAATATTGTCTCTCTCTCTCTTAACTTAGTTTAATGGATTAAGTTGCTAACCTGGAGTCCTAAATTATTTACAAGTGTCTGTCGAGTTGCTCATAAAAATACCTCTCCCAATTAATTTACTATATGTCTATGCAAATTATATTGTAGAAAGATTCATTAAGTTTGTGCTCTAATTTTGGTCTACCTTATATGCAAATCAAATCACCTAATCAACTAAGTGTATTCGATCATATGCTATTATATTCAAGGTCTACCTAAATCTCCTTTGTCAAGGTTTAACCTAGGTTTCCAATTCAATCTAATTCGTGGCCAATCAACTAGAAGCATTAAGAACAAAATAAAATAAACAACTTAAATCTATCAAACATAATCAAAAGAGAGATAAATAATTTAGACTACATATTGAGTTCAATCATAATCTTAGATTAACAATTTAGTTTCCCATCAAGTCACACATTATCATTGAATAAAGTTCAAACATTCAAATCAAACTAAGAAAAATAAGAAAATAACAAAAAGATAGAAAAACCCAAGAATTGTATTCTTGATCTCCAAACCTCCTTGAATCCTTCAAATTCTTCTTAGCTTCAATAACTTTTTGGCTTGACTCTCAGCTGTCAATCTGGTGTTTCGTTCTCTCATTTTAAAAGTCCTCTGAAAGGTTGTTTTTTTAGGGCTTTAAAGTTAGCCCACATTGGTTGAAGAAAGAAGTCAATTCCAACTGGGATTTCCTCATCAAACTATGTGGGTTGTAGCCTTGCCCAATTAATTAACAGAAATTGTAATTGCTCTAGAATTGCTAAAATATGTCAACTTTGATAGGAGTTTTGACTACTTTTGGGCCAAACTAGGTGAAGTGGTAAATATGAAAGTTGTATATTTTTCTCTTATCTTTCCAATGGTCTTAGAATTGCTTCATTTGGATCTTTGTAGAAAAAGTTATGGCCAAAATACCAAAACATGTGCAGTGGTAATCTGCACTTCAAAATTGCTCTATTTCTTTCATTAAAATTCTTCTTTCATCAAACACCTACAAAAGCACAAATAAATCAATAACAACCTATCTTAACCACATTAACACCTAGTTAAGTATAAAATTAACTAAGATTAGATTGACTCACCTAAACTAACTAATTTAAAATAATTAAATAAAACTTACTAATTTTTATGCATTACTATAAGAACTAAGCTAAATTACTATCAAAATTAAGCTCAAATAACTCTATACCATAGAGTTATCATTTTCCTTTAAGGATTTTCACCTTATCAACCATATCTCTTGCCAAAAATATCACCTTGGTGATTTTTCTTGCAAGATGCTTGACTTAGGCTCGTTTCTTCAAAAATTCACATTGCACACCTCACCTATATTCCTTATCCATGCATATGCTTGAAACAAATGGCATTTTTTTCGACTAAGTCATAATCCCTTTGAAGTGTTTGAACACTATGCTTGAGTTGCTGACGTTCTCCTTGGAGTACTTGGTTAGCTCCTTGTTGGATTGATAACTCTATTAGATAGAGTTATTTTGACATATTTTGGGGGCTTAAGTAGCTAGATCTTTGAGATTTTAGGTTCAGATTTTAGTATTTTAGGTGTTTTTCTAGTTTAAGTTTGATTGCATGTTAAATGGTTAATTTAAATTATTTTAGTTTAATTTTATGTTATTTTGTTTTATATTACTTTAAGAGTAGTATTACTAGTTTCTCTTATTACTTTTGTAGGAAATTTGATGAAAAAGGCTGATTTGATGAAAATCCGTGCAAGTATGGTGATGGCTTCATTCGTATATATTTTGGTATTTTAATCATATCTCTCTTTATAGAACTCCAAATGAGTCAAAGCACTGCAACAATATGCATAAATTGAACATGATGCGGTATTTAGAGTATATCTTTCAATCCAAGAGTCCAATTGATGTGATTCTTAATCCATTGGAAAGTTAAGAAACAAGGCTAAAACTTTCATGTTTATCACTCTACCCAGTTCAGACTAGATCAGGGTGAAAATCATGTTCAAATTTGATAGACCGCTACAGCTCTAGGAGAACAAGGCTACAACGTTGGCGAAAGGAAACACAACACATTTTCCTGAGAGCTTAGTGCCGCAACGCTGGGTGATTTTTCAAAATAAAAAATTTGATGGAATTTTAGAAAATAGGTTACTTAAAGCCTATTTAAGGGACCTTTTTCAAAGGTTTAAGAGAAGGGGCAGTAAGCAACTATTTTGGAGATTTGGAGCCAAGAACAAAGCAAGAAAATAAGAGAATTTGAGAGAGAATTGAGATTTCAAAGCTTCAATAATTAGTTTCTTTCTCTACTTTTGTGCTTTTGTTATTTTCTTTGACTTGGATTCATGGCTAAATTTCTTTGGATATTGTTTTTATTAGTTATTATGAGCTAAATTATCTTTCTAGAATTGTGGTGGATTTTAACATGTAGTTTGAATATTAGTTACTCTTTTATTTATCATGAATGGGTGTAGTTTTGCTTATTCGAATATGTTCTTAATGCTTTTGATTGTCAAGCCAACAATTAACTGATTTGTGAATCTAATTGAGACTTGACAGAGAGATTTTAGATTGGACTAAGGTTTGAATAGTGTATGTTCATGTCACTTAGGTGTTCTGATTCGCGATTCAAGTAGACATACTCCAATTGCCATACATAGCCACATTAGAACACTTGCTTAATGAACTTAATTTAATTGATTCTTATAGACATATAGTGAACTAATTAAGTTAGGTATTTGTACAAGCAACTAGACGAAGACTTGTCCATAGCTTTGGATTCTAGGTTAGTAAAACCACCCAAGAAAGATAAATAACAAGACAAGCTTGTATCAGATGAAGTGTTGAATGAACCCATAATCCTAGATTTTAATATATTGCCTTTCTCAAGTGAATTTTTAGTTTCTATTAATTAATCAAGTGGTTGCTTTCATTTAGTTTTAATTAATTTTTAAAAACATCAAGTTGCTTGAATAAGATTAATTTGTCATAATTTTAGTACTTAGTGAAGAATTAGGAGAAAATCCCTATGGGATACGATTCTAGACTTACTATCTATATTACTTGTTTGATACGTATACTTGCGTGTGCAAAATCAAAAACATGGATGTGTAGCTTATGCCTTCAAACTATGAATAAAATCTTGGAGAGCATTCTTTTGTCCTTTATTACTTGACATTTTGCTTGCAACTGTTCATTTCCTTTTCTAGCACATTAAGTTCAATAGTCACTGATTCAAAGGTCCTATTTTGTCCATCAAACATGTCTTTCCATGCCTCTTTCTCTGTATGCAATTTTCTAATCTTTTTTTTTATCTCTCTTGGCTTTACCCATCGATTTTTCCATTTTTCTCTTGAGTTCTTCATTCTTTTATTACAATTTATTCCTCTCGATGTCAAGCAGTAAATTGGTGACAAAGACTTCTTGAGATTTTGCACAAATAAAATCAGGTTGGGGAGGTAACATGTTGTTTTTAATTCTGTGTTCATGCCATACCAAATATTTTGGTATAACCTTATCACTAATTCTTCCTAATTTTATTCTACTAGCTTGTTTCCATGCCTTAACAATCATCTCAACTTTCTTTGGCAACCTTGGCTCGCCATAAGGGAACTCAATTTTGTGATACCCCAACTTCTATAGGCTTGTAACTAAGTATAGATGTAATAATATGAGCTAGGGGTAGTTTCGTCATTTTCTCTAATAAGCTTTCAGAAGAAAGTTTTATGATATTTTAAGGCCTAAATAGGCATAAGACAGTATAAATGATGTGTGCTGATGAAAACACGAAGAAAATTAGAAGTTTCAATAATTTTCATAATAGGGGCAAAATGGTCATTTTTCACCTCGGGTTAAAATTTTATGTTTTTATGAACCCGAGTATGTTTAGACCATTATGGATCTTGTCTCAGTGTTAAAAGAGCAAAAAGATTGCATAAACGATTGGAGGAGAATAAGTTAATTGGTGGAAGGGCATTTTCGTAATTTTATGGGAATGGATAAGTTGGCCTATAAATATCTGGAAATTTCTAGCACCTTCTTGAATTTCCAGCAGCTGGTCTTCTTCTTCTTCTTCTCCTCTCTCACGTTTCTTCAAACTCCATGGAAGCTTGATTTTCAAACTTCCACAACTTTCTCTCTCTAGCTCCAATTTTCATGCTTTTGGTGCACCCTTCCATAAAACCTTGTGCTATTTCATCTTCTCACTTCAAAAACCTTGAAATATCTTGTTTTCATACTTTCTCTCACTAGTTGGGCATTTTAGAGAGAGAAAGAGAGAATCACTCCATTGATTTGGAAGCTATTGGAAGAGAATCTAACTACAAAGGAACCCTAGGGTGAGTGATGCACCAAGTTTGATTTTTAGCTGTAGAAAATGGCTAGTAATTATGATTTATGAGCTATTTTATTGTTTAGTATGTTCATTACTTTTTAGTAATTACGGTAATGAACATAGATAGCCATTTAAAGTGGCAATTGAAAACTAGCTAAGAGATAGCTTTTAGAGTTCATAGTGTGTAAATTAATCTATTGTTTATGTTAATGTGATCCTAGGTTTTTAAGGAAGCACCATCATTCCAATTGGATCATTAGGG
>NW_017234855.1:0-2279 GCF_000208745.1 Theobroma cacao | reverse complement strand
TTGAGTATAATATTGTGTAATTATATTGACTCGGCTATGTGCGAGTAGGGAGTGCGCATAAGCCGAGGATGACCCGGTTATGTGCGAGTAGAGAGTGCGCATAACCTGGTGATGACCCAGCCATGTGTGAGTAGGGAGTGCGCATGAGCTGGTGATGATGATGATGGGATGGTGTGATGATGATGATGGGTATTTATGTAAATATGTGTGTTATAGGAAATTGATGGATAATGGTTTATGGTTGTGATGCATGTGAAACTTGACATGTTAAACCTTGAGAAATTGTTATGTGTTTCATATTGGTTTTGAACATTTCAAACAGGGTGGTTTTTCTTTTAGGAGAAAGGTAAATTTTGTATTGATGCCTTGTATTTCACTGCAGCGAGAATGATTTTCGCTGCAGCGAGAAACTCTCTGGTTTTGAAAGGGTAGGTTGGCCGAAAACTCGCTGCAGTAAGGATGCATTTTCGCTGTAGCGAGAATGACACTGTAGCTTCTCGCTGCAGAGAAATGCATTCTCGTTGCAGCGAGAAACTTTCTATTTTCTGGGTTGCAATTTCGCTGCAGCGATAAACATTCTGTTTATGGGTAGAAATTTCGCTGCAGCGAGATTGAATCTCGCTGCAGCGAAAAACTTTCTGTTTTGGTCTCTTATCTTGTCCAATTGCTGCCCTATCTTTCACTTTTTTGCTACCATATGGGAGCATGGACTTCCAACATTAAGGATTAAACGAGTTAAGTTTAAAATGAGGAGGTTTAGTGAGAAACCCTCGTTCGGTTAATAACTAAATTCCAACATCGCTGCAATGAAAATTCATTCTTGCTGCAACGAAGATTCGTTGTCGTATTTGACTTGCTTGTGCAATATTGAAGCTTTCATTCTTCAAATGATTCGCTATGTATGGGTTCATGATTTTCAAATGATTAATCACTTAAGGGCTTGATAAGGGGTTTTATTAGGAATGAACCAAATTGCATTGTTTTGAAACTAGTACATCATGATTTTAAATTTTCCTTTGTTGTTGCTTGTTCCCTTCCTTGTTCACTCACTAGGTTTATACTCACCATTTCAAATTCATGTTTTCAGATCACGAGACAGCTGGTAGCTAGGACAAGGTGTCCTTGTAGACCTATGTCCATCTTTTGGTAGGTGTCTCGGTATTCAGTAGCTGTACATTCATCCGAGTCCCTCTGCTGGAAATCGAGTCTTCTTATTTTGTTATGTATAGACAAACTTGATGTAAATTATTAAGATACATGTTGTAGGCAATGTATGTATATTTTAAATGAGTAATGCCAGTACGAGTTGGCAATGTATATTACTATTTTGATTTTAAATTTTGAAAAAAATGACTTAGCAGTTTATGATGGTATGATGAGTAGAATAATTCGATAGGCTTGCTTGGGCTTAGTGGACTATGTCCATTGGGCCCATGCGCCGGTCATGGCCCGAAATTTGGGTCGTGACAAATTTGATCAAGCTTATGAGTGGTTTGTACAAATTTTTCAAACCATATTTGTCTTCGTACCATAAGTGAGGCATAACTAATTACCCCCCATAATCCCAAGAGAGGAACTGACAGTTCAATTCCACAACTATACAACATCGGTTGAAGTGCCATACATGGGGCTTTCCATACCACTTATTGTCTCATGAGGCTTTGTAGTCTTGAGATCCATTCTTGTTTGGATTTTGGTTTTGGCCATTCACTTTCACAAAATTCTTTAATAGGAATATTGATGGAGAGATATGGTGCTCGGAAGTTACTTTTGTCACACTCGAAAAGGCTTCTAATCCATACATGCAATAATTGTGCACATCCAATCAAATTCCCCTTTCCATTCCATCAATAGTAGCTCAGTGATCTAAAAGTCTCTGCTAAAATTAATAATGATGGATTAATTTTATTTTCAACCTGTTTGAAGAAATGTACCACTACTACCTCGATATGTCCCGAAACCTTTGGAAAGATAGCCATCCCATGGATTGTTAATGCCATAATACTTATGCTTGTTTCATCTTCTAAATGCTTCATGATGCCACTATGAAAAAACTCCCATGGAATACAAACACTATCTCCTTTTTGTTTAACATTCATGTCAACTTCTTGCACACTGATTCCCATGAATTTTGCAATCTTTTTACGATAACTTGTCCTTTTTCATCTCAAGTAATTCTTTTTCGCACTTTAAAGGGGTATGCAAAAGTAAAGTCGAGTATTCTTTAATTGTTGGTATGATATCCACTTCATTGAAGACAAAACATGTCAATACCCGGT
>NW_017234854.1:20082-24040 GCF_000208745.1 Theobroma cacao | reverse complement strand
GTATAAAATATATCTAAATGGATGTAATGATAGATAGATAATGTGATGGTGAGGTGTAATAAATTTTGATATTTATCATCTTTTATACCATATAATTAGTATTGTTATTATTATTATTTTTATTTTATCAAGATCCTTTTATTAATATTTTTTAAAAATATTTTATTTGAATTAAAATATTAAGACATAAGATTAAAATCCTCCTATCATATTGGTAGAGTTTTAATCATATCCTTCACCTAAGAAAATTAGCCTGAGATTGCGACTTCTCATGTTTTGGGTAAATATTTCATCATCAGCATAATCTAAATAATATGTTTTATATTATTATCTATTTTATTTTTAAAAAATAAATATTTTATATTCCTTTTTTAGGGGCATAAATATTTTATAGTTCTATTCTAAGCCAACAATATTCCCTATTTTTATTAATTAATTTGAAATATTATTTGAATTAAGAAATATTGAGATTTAAAAGCTAAAGTTAAATCTCTCATCTAAGAAAATTAACGTGGGATTGCGATTTCTTGTATCTCGGATAAAAATTCAATTCTCGGTATAATCCAAATAATATGCTTCATTTCTTACCTTTTTATTTACTAATTGTTAGCCTTTTATTACATCATGTTTTGATTTGACAAAAATCACATGTTATCTTGAACTTAATGTCAAGCATTTAAAATTGTCTCAAATACATTTTTAATCCTCTAAAGTTACATCATTGTTTGAAAGGTCATGTATTATTAGAAAACATCATAAAAGCTTTCAAATAATGCATATTTAGTTAAGAGAGTAAATGCAAACATGCCTTGAAATGTTATTTGATTGTAAGAACAAGGCAACGAAGAAATAATTGAAGAGAGGAGCCAAAAAGCTAAGAAAACCTCAAGACACAAATCAAGAGTCGATCTTAAAGAAGCTCAAATCGATCCAAAGATTGAAAAAGTGCAAAACGTGAAGAATATAAAGTCATAATCAACCCTAGAGTGCATATAGTAGGCCCTGTTCCAGAAAGTTCAAGAAAATGAAGAATTGAACAGAAATAATTGATCCTGGCTTGAGTGTAGTTGACCCTGACAAGTCAAAAGCATGAAAAAGTGGACTTTACATAGACATAGTCGACTATAGAGAAAGCATAGTTGACTATAGCAGCTCAAACTTACAAAAAACACGCTATTGGGAGTTAGATCGATTAGAGAAAGATTATACTTGACTATGGAGCCTAATTTTAAGAACATAGTCGACCTTAGGAGCATTGCATTTGACCTTCAAGCTTTCGTAACAGTAAGATCTGATTCAAACTTGTGTTAATGGCTCTAAACTTTACACTAGTTATAAATAGCTACCTTTGAGCTATTTGGAAAAAAAGAGAAAACTTAAGCCAAAGCTTCAAACCTTAGAGAGACCTCCAAAAGCTTATTCTCACTTTTCTAGCTTCATTTTAGTCTTTCACCAAGCTTACAAAGTTGAAAACTTGCTTCATTTGAGCTGATATTTCTTCTTTTCACCTACCCAAGCTAACATCTCTAGCATTTAGTCTTTGTAGAAGCATTCTTGCTGTATCTTGTGCTCATCTTGTAAAGGTTCTAGCTTAACCTTGAAAAACTATTTGTGGGTTTATCATTGAGCTTTTGAAAAACCATTGTTGTAAGGTATCACTTGATTCCATGAAAAAGTCGTTACAAGGGTTATCACTTAATCTCGTGAAAAAGCCATTGTGAGGGTTACCGCTTGATCTCATTAAAAAGCAAGAATCCTTTTAGTGAATTGGAAATTCCTTGATTGTCAAGGGAGTGGATGAAGGTATGAAAAAAGTTGAACCACTGTAAAATCTTTATGTCTTTTTTTAATTTTTCGCATTATTATTCATTGCTTGCTTTTGCCTTGGAAAAATAGTTTTACATTGATTTATTGTTTTAGACTTAAAAAAATATTTTCACTTTATTATTCATAGTTAGTATTTAACTTAGGAAAATATTTTACTTTGATATATTATTTTTATCCTTAGTAATTTATTGTTGAAAACTTGTTTTTGGCACTAGAAAATATTTATGGGTGAAAAAGTTTTGATTTTTATACTTAAGTCTTCAAAAAAATTTTTAAATACCAATTCAGCCCCCTCTTGGTATATTTATGGCTTGACTTATGAATGTCCCATATTTCTTTTGTTGGATTTGCAATCCAAGAAAATAATTTAGCTCACCCATCATGCTCATATCAAATTCTCCTTACATAGTTTTAGCAAACTCTTGACAAAGAAGCTCATTAGTAGCATAAAAATTAATATTATCATCAACATAAACTTGCACAATTAAAAGGTTGTTGCCTTTGCTTTTGATGAAAAGAGTTTATTAACCTTTCCTCTATTAAACTCATTTTTGATTAAGAATTTTGATAAGGTCTCATGTTAAGCTGTAGGAGCTTGCTTTAAACCATACCAGGCTTTTGTTAATCTAAAAACATGATTTGGAAAGGTAGGGCTTTCAAAATTGGGAGGTTGTTCAACATACACTTCTTCATTGATTAGTCCATTAAGGAACACACTCTTAACATCTATTTGATACAATTTAAAATTCATATAGCATGCAAAGGCTAAGAGCATTCTAATAACTTCTGGTCTAGTTGCCGGGGCATAAGTTTCATTGTAATTTATTCTTTTTTAGTGACTATATCCTTTGGCAACTAACCTAGCTTTGTTTCTAGTTATGGCTCCTTTTTCTGTCACGACCCGATACTCTCTTCGAGCCCGTGACAACCGTCGCGATATCCCGATAGACAAACCTTACTCGAAATGTCAACCGAAACCTCACAAGGCTCTAGCATAAGTTTTCCACCTCCCTTGTGAGCAACAGTTACTAAATATCATGTTTTAAAGGAATATAGACGATTTTCAAATCAAAGACAATCAAAAAGTAATTTCTACAGGACAGGGGTATTTTACTCATTTTACTCAAAAATTTTGAAACCTGCTAAAAATATATTATATGAATGAAAAATATACATTTCATATAAAAAAATAAATCTAGGTGTCTGAATCATCTTTTTAAAGTGAATTTATAACTAATAGAACTAAATAAAAATATTGGATAAAATATTCCATTTTCATATAAAACAATATTTATAAAATTCTATGTAAACAATTACTGTAGCGTAATAACAAAATAAATTCATATGCATAACAGCACACAGCACCAGGGTATACAAAAATATTTTACAATGACATGTGAGTCCCAAAAAATAAACAAGACTGTAGACCTACGATTTCTAAGGGTGCAAATCCAAAAGCAAACCATATACAAAATCAACTATCTACAGACTGCTCTGAACTTGAAATGGGTGAAAAAAAGGGGGTGAGTTTTTTGTAAACCTAGTGAGTAAGCAAAGTTCATCTATAACATCTAAAGCCGAGTAAATGGAGACAATTAAAACATCTCTTCATAATATGATTCATAACATTAAAACTCATTTCAACCATATAAAACAATTACATTTCATCAAAAATAATCAACAAGGCTTATGACTCTTAAAAATTGGCTCTTGCCAAAACTCGTACTCGATGACACCTTGCACAGGGCATCCAACCGAGTCCTCCAAGGCTGTTAAAATAACATATACTGTAAAACCCGACCCTATAAATACATGTCATGACATACATGCTGAAATACCCCATACTTTGATATGGTGATAAATAAAGTTGATCGAATGCAAATTGAGGTCAATTAAAATGTTTAGAAGTGATAAAAGACGAAAGGAGTAGTTTAGGATAAAATGTTTCGCAAGTGAGAAAATAATAATAAAATAATAATAATTTTATCGGAGGAGAATTTGTGAGATAAAAGGCGATTTGGAAGTCAAGTGAGGCATAATAAGGTATTTTTGGTACCAAGGAGACAAGATAAAATTTTTAGAATAAAATAATATTTTATTAATAAAATAATATTAAAATATTAATATTTAG
>NW_017234854.1:9895-12962 GCF_000208745.1 Theobroma cacao | reverse complement strand
ACACTTTTTCTCTTGAAATTCTTCACCTAGGGTTTGTTCTTCCTTTTTTTCCCTCTCTTCCTTGCTTGGCCGAATATTTGGAGAGATAATGGGCTGATTTATGCTGATTTTTAAGTTAAATAATAAAATATCCTAAGCCTGACACATGGCATGTTTCCATTGGTCCATTTTTAAAACTTTAAAAATTTTTAAACCTTTTATCTCCACCACATGATTAGTCAAAGGTCAAAATGAGGATAAGGGAAGACCATGTGCTGGACAAATGCCCTGATGGTGGAAAATTACTGTTTTACCCTTGAGGTGGTAAAATTACCATTTTGCCCCTATACTCCAAATTATTCCAGAATTAAATTTTTTCACTTATAAACCTCAAATCATACTCCAATAAGTCAAATGGGGCAAAAAAAAAATCTTTTTTAAAATTCTCATTTTGTCCTCAGGTGGCAAATGACCATTTTGCCCCTAGATAGTGAAAATTTTGGTTTGACTCCAAATTGATCCTCGAACTCCGAATTACCATTTTGAGTCATCCCTGGACCGTGAAACTCTCAATTTCACCTTAAAATTTCTATTTGAACTACTTTGAGGCTTAATCGACTTAATGATACCATTAGGGGCAATATCATCTTTTAACGATTTTTCAAACTTCCTAAATATGCAACCATTCTATTGAGCATGTAAATGACGTCGTAATTATTTTATAGAACAGGGTTTGACAATTTTATTATAACTTAAATATTTGAACAATATACATTTGAAGTGATATATATTTTTAATAATTTATTTAACTTATAGGTATGTCTAAACAAAGTTATTGTTTCCTTCTCAATTTTTTGAATGAATTCATTTTTACTTGATTGTTTAATTTTAATCAATTTTATTAAAGATTTATAATTATAAAATTAATAATGTTGGTCGAAAAGGTAAATGGTAAATGCTACAATACATTTTGTTTATTCATGACACTGATACTATTATATTATAATTTTTAATGTAATGTAGGATTGCGGAGATACACGTTGTAGTCCTTTCTTGTTTTACAAGTTATTGCAAAATATGGGTTCTGAATATAATGATTCAATTCGTAGTATGGGACTTGGAGGCTTTATTCATCTACAAGAGTATAAACTAAACAGGGATCTTTGTTTGTGGTTGATTGAAATAGTTGACTTAAACAAGCAGTGTTTGAAATTATATGATTATGAGATTCCATTAACATTTGAGACAGTGTCAATCATTATTGGTTTGTCAGTTGAAGGGGCCCCTATTACTTTTGTGAAAGATGATCATACAATTACAAGTTTATGCAATCAATTTAAAATTATTAATAATGGATTCATAAAATTTAGTGATTTAGAAAAGGAATTGCCAATGTTACATAAAGATTCGGACGAGTTCAAAGGTAAATTTTTTTTTTGTATGCAATAGGTTGTTTACTTTGCCCATCAACATCTACCTATATAGAAAAAAAATACATATCTTGCCTACATAATATAGATTGTAATACAACTATGAACTTATCGAAGCATGTGTGTGAAGTACTGTTATCGGGAATATCAAATTTTTGCATTAGGATGAAGAAGAAGGATAGAAAAACAACATGGTTGAGTAGATGTGTTTTGATTCTTTAGGTTAGGTGCTTAAATAAATTTTTTTTACATCGTGTTAGATATTGTATTTTTTGTGAAAAATTTATTTTGGATATTGTATTTTTTTCCTTCTATGATATTTGTACAGATAGTTTTTTTAGATCATATATCTGGTGTAAAGCTCGACCTTATAAAATACTATTCATGGCATACATGTGATGATAGCATGATTGCATGCTAGAAGAGTCCCGAAAAATTTACAAAAGTCAGTATTGTACCTAGAGGTACAACAAAGTTTATTTAATCCTTGAACTAGATCAAATAGGAATTTTAAGGTGAGATTAAGAGTTTCACAATTCATGGATGACTTAAAATGGTAATTTGGAGTTTGAGGATCAATTTGGAGTCAAATCGGAATTTTCACTAACTAGGGGCAAAATGGTCATTCACCACCTGGGGACAAAATGAGAATTCTAGAAAAGAATTTTTTGGCCCCATTTGACTTATTGGAGTATAATTTGACTTATTGGAGTATGATTTGAGGTTTAGAAGTGAAAAATTTTAATTTCGGTATAATTTAGAGTATAAGGGTAAAATGGTAATTTTACCACCTCAGGGGCAAAATTGTAATTTTCCACCACCAGGATATTTTTTCCAGCACATGGTCTTCCTTTATCTTCATCTTTGACCCTTGACTAAACATGTGGTGGAGATAAAATGCTTAAGTTTTTAAAATTTTAAAAATAGATCAATTAGAAAATGCCATGCGTCAAGCTTAGGATATTTTATTATTTAACTTAAAAATCAGCACAAATCAGTCCATTATTCCCCAAATATTCGGCCAAGCAAGGAAGAGAGGGAAAGAAAGGAAAAAAAAAACCTAGGTGAGGAATTTCAAGAGAAAAAGTGTGGAAAATCAAGGAAAACAAGTGAAAAAGGTAGGATTTTTCAACTTAAGCTTGAAATCTATTTTCCTTAAGCATTTCTCTTCATTTTCCATGCTCAAATTGCATGGTTTTATGATGAATTGTTGGCTGATCAAAATGGGTTAGGAGAGAGAAAGCTGTTGGATTTATTTGATTTTAATTTATGTTAGTGTTTTTAGTTAGTTTAGCATATTTAGAAGCAAAACAACAAGAAAAGAATTTATTTTCTTCCACAACCATTAATGGCTGAATGTACCATGTATTGAGTGAGGATGAGTTTGATTTTTATTCTAATAGAATTGGTTAAGAAATGATGAATTATGAGCCTAGAAAAATAATGGGAATTTTTGGAGCAAAAATACGAATTTTTACCCACTAGGGGTATTTTCGTAATTTACTATCGAGACTGATAATTTGCACCACACTGAGGGACATTAAGTTAATTTGGGTGCAATTGAGGTATAGAAACTGAAAAGAATTAAATTGGAGTTTAAACGGACCCGTTAGGAATTTAATCGGGTGATAAGACGAATTAGGCCAATACCGGGTTTA
>NW_017234854.1:3119-6427 GCF_000208745.1 Theobroma cacao | reverse complement strand
TTTTTTAATCATTAAATATATATTTTCGGCTTACCTACTACATTTTTAGCAAGTTTCGAGGTTTTTGACAAAAATAACGAAAATGCCCTTGTGAGCAAAAAAAAAACAATATGTTATGTTATGATTTGGAAATGATTTGTAATCCTTCGTATTTTGATTATTTGATAACTATTGCTCACCGGGGAAGTGCGAAAGCTGATACGAGAGCCTTACGAGGTTTCGATCGACATTCGGGGTGAAGAATGTTTGTCGAGGCTTCACGACGGTTGTCACGGGCTCGATGGGGAGTTTCGGGTCGTGACAGAGCATGATTGGCTAGTTGGCAATTGTATTGAAATGCGAATTGTTTGGTTGCCTTGAAAAACTGCGAATTACAAAATTACCATATCATGTTATTGAGTTTTATTATATGGTGAATTATATATTAATTAATCACTGCAGTAGGGGGTTTCTGTGGACCAACCTTTTAGAGAGGCACGGTAAACCCCATTATATTCTTACCTCGAACGGAGAGGCGCGTAGGGTATCTCTTGGGGTAAATTTAGGGTTCACTTCACGCTAAACCACCACGTGAGGGGGAACTCAGCCAACACCAAGGAACGGCTATGTTTTCAAAACAAAAACATGATTTATGTGAAATGTGAATTTTAATAGCCTTGGCGGTCTAAGTAGGATGCCTCGGCCAAGGTGTCCCTGAGAATGGATTTATGGCACAAGCCTAGATTTTTATGAGATTCATAAGCCTTTTTACGTGTTTTGAACAAAATGTGTTCTAATGCTATAACTCAATTTATGATGATTTACTTTATTGTCTCCATGTACTCAACTCTAGATGTTTATGATGATGTCTGTTTACTCATTGGGATTTTATAATCTCACCACCCTCCTTTCCACCCATTTCAGGTTTAGTATAGACTGTAGATAGCTGATTTCATCGAGGACTACCGTTGGATCTGTATTTTTTCAAACCGTAGGTTCACAGTCCTCTTTGCTTTTGTTTATTCGGGGGCCTTCTTGTTATTGTAAATTAAATTAAATATTTTGGCTTACTGTATTTCAGTATGTATAAATTTATTTAGCTTTTACGCTATAAAAATTATTCACGTATAACTCTATAAATATTATTTTATAAGAAAATAGAATATTTCCCTTAATATTTCTTTTATTTTCTTATTATATTCAAATAACCGTAATTTCATTTTAAATGAAGATTTTAGACTTTTAAACTCATTTTGAATATGAATTATGTGTTTTGTACTTATATATTACGTTTTAGCCAATTTCAAAATTTTTGAGAAAAATGACCAAAATACCCCTGTGAGACAAAAAATTAATATTTTATTTGTTTAAAGTTGGAAACAGCTTAAAATCTTTTAGAACACGATATTTGACAATGGTTGCTCACAAAGGAACAGAGAAACTGATAGTAAAGCCTTACGGGGTTTCGGGTTGACATTTCGGGCAATGAGTGTCTGCTGGGACACCACGGCGATTGTCACTGGCTCGAGGGGAGTACCGGGTCGTGACAATTTGATTGGTATTAGAGCTTTTGGTTTTAAAGATAAGAGTTTTTGATTTTAAAGTGGTTTTAAAAATTTACAGTATCAGTGCGGCCCTAGATTAAGTTAGGTTAGGTTGAATAGAATGCATGCATTTTCATGTAGAGCCTAAGGTTCCCTAAGCTTGCTCGTTTTCTCTTATAGATTATTATGCCTCATCGATGCGGATGCCCACCTCTCACTAGATCGATTGGGAGGGAAAAAGGTCGTTCCCAACGTTATCAGCTAGATGCAGTAGGGGAAGAATCGATTGCGTCTACCATTCGGGCAGCACCTGCTGCTGAGCAGACCGATAGTCCTCCACATCCTCCATCTCCTCAGCCACCTACGGGTATTCCCGCCATGCCTACCAAGGTAGCACAAGCATTGGCAGCTTTCTTTACCACAATGGCTGGTCAAGCACAGACTGGTCAAGTTCCACCTGTAGTGCCTCCAGCTATTCCTTTAGTTCCACCACCAGTACAGGATGTATCCGTTTCCAAGAAGCTGAAGGAGGCTAGGCAATTGGGTTGTGTATCTTTCACGGGTGAGTTGGATGCCATTGTGGTAAAGGACTTGATTAATCAGGTTTCAGAGACTCTCTCTGATATGAGATTAGATGACGACATGAAGTTGATGGTGGCTACGAGATTATTAGAGAAGAGGGCTCGTACTTGGTGGAATTCAGTGAAGTCCCGTTCCACTACTCCTCAGACGTGGTCCGATTTTCTCAGGGAATTCGATGGTTAGTATTTCACTTATTTTCATCAAAAAGAAAAGAAGAGAGAATTTTTGAGTTTGAAACAAGGGAATCTAACTGTAGAGGAGTACGAGACTCGTTTTAACGAGTTGATGTTATATGTGCCGGATCTGGTGAAATCTGAGCAGGATCAGGCCAGTTATTTCGAGGAAGGGCTCCGTAATGAGATTAGAGAGCGGATGACAGTGACTGGTAGAGAGCCACATAAGGAGGTGGTACAGATGGCTTTACGGGCTGAAAAGCTCGCGACTGAGAATAAGAGGATTCGGACTGAGTTTGCAAAAAGGAGGAATCCTGGTATGTCTTCTAGTCAGCCAGTAAAAAGAGGCAAGGACTTAGCGATTTCAGGGAGTACAACTTCTATTTCCGTGACATCTCTTCAACCTCCATTTCCACCATCACAACAGAGACCTTCGAGGTTTAGCAGATCTGCTATGACTGGTTCTGGGAAGAGTTTCGGAGGTTCTGACAGATGCAGAAATTGTGAAAATTATCATAGTGGGCTATGTAGAGGGCCAACAAGATGTTTCCAATGTGGACAGACGGGTCATATTAGGAGTAATTACCCACGGTTAAGACGAGCCACTATAGCTACATCATCTCCACCACCTCGCACTGATATGCAGATGAGAGATTCTTCTAGGTTACCACCGAGACAAGGAGTAGCCATACGGTCCGGTGTAGAGAGTAATACCCCGACACATCCACCTTCGAGACCATAGACTCGTACCGCGACAAGAGTTTTTACTGTGACAGAAGATGAGGCACGAGTCCGACCTGGAGCAGTGACAGGTACTATGTCTTTATTTGATAAAGATGCTTATGTTTTGATAGATTCTGGCTCAAATAGATCTTATGTGAGTACGACATTTGCATCAATTGCTGATAGAAATCTGTCACCATTAGAGGAAGAAATTGTAGTGCATACCCTTCTAGGAGAACAGTTGATTAGAAATACTTGTTATAGAGACTGTGGGGTAAGGGTAGATGAGGAAGAATTTAGGGGTGAC
>NW_017234854.1:0-2739 GCF_000208745.1 Theobroma cacao | reverse complement strand
CTTATTTGGCATACGTGATCGATACTTCAAAGGGAGAACCTAAGTTAGAGGATGTCCCAATAGTAAGTGAGTTTCCTGATGTATTTCCTGATAATTTACCGAGACTACCTCCTGATCGAGAGCTTGAGTTCCCTATTGATTTACTTCCGGGTACCGCACCTATTTCTATTCCTTCTTATAGAATGGCTCCAGCAGAGTTGAAGGAACTGAAAGTCCAGTTGTAAGATTTGGTGGATAAAGGTTTCATTTGCCCTAGCATTTCTCCTTGGGGAGCACCAGTCCTATTTGTAAAGAAGAAGGATGGCACTCTTCGATTGTGTATCGATTACCGTCAGCTGAACCGAGTGACCATCAAGAATAAGTACCCTTTACCCCAGATAGATGATCTTTTTGATCAATTACGAGGTGCTATGGTATTCTCTAAGATTGATTTGAGATCTGGGTACTATCAATTGAGGATTAAGGAGCAGGATGCACCCAAGACTGCCTTCAGGACGCGTTATGGGCATTATGAGTTTCTGGTGATGCCGTTTGGTTTGACTAATGCCTCGGCAGTTTTTATGGATCTTATGAACAGGGTGTTCCATCCATACTTGGATAAGTTTGTGATAGTATTCATAGATGATATCCTAGTTTATTCGAAGAATGATGATGAACATGTTGTCCATTTGCGCGAGAGACAACTTTATGCCAAGTTCTCTAAATGTGAATTCTGGTTGAAGGAAGTGGTTTTCTTGGGACATGTGGTGTCTGGAGCTGAAATTTATGTCGATCCCAAGAAGATAGAGGCAATCTTACAATGGGAGCAACCAAGAACGGTTACAGAGATTCGTAGTTTCCTTGGCTTAGCCAGTTATTATCAGAGATTTGTTCAGGGATTTTCTTTGATAGCAGCTCCTCTGACTCGTTTGACTCGTAAAGGAGTTAAGTTTGAGTGGGATGATGTTTATGAGAATCGATTTCAGGAGCTAAAGAATCGGTTAACCTCCGCTCCCGTTTTAACACTTGTTGTTAGTGGAAAAGAATTTGTGGTATATAGCGATGCATCTAAGTTGGGGTTAGGGTGTGTGTTGATGCAGGACGAGAAGGTAATAGCTTATGCTTCTCGGCAGTTGAAGAAGCACGAGACGAATTACCCTACTCACGACTTGGAGTTAGCAGCAGTAGTCTTTGCATTGAAGATTTGGAGACATTATTTATATGGTGAGCATTGCCGAATTTTTACTGATCATAAGAGTTTGAAGTATTTGCTCACCCAGAAAGAGCTTAACTTGAGACAGAAACGATAGTTGTAGTTGATTAAAGATTATGACTTAGTGATTGATTATCATCCGGGAAAAGCAAATGTTGTAGCGGATGCCTTAAGTCGTAAATCCTCATCGTCGTTAGCAACACTTCGGAGTTCTTATTTTCTGATGTTACTTGAGATGAAATCTCTAGGGATCCAATTGAATAATGGTGAGGATGGAACCCTACTTGTTAGTTTCGTCGTGAGACCTTCATTGTTGAATCAGATCAGAGAATTGTAGAAATCTGATGATTGGTTGAAACAGGAAGTTCAAAAGCTGCAAGATGGAGAAACTAGTGAGTTTAGACTCAGCGATGATGGTACTTTGATTCTTAGAGACCGAATTTGTGTCCCTAAGGATGATTAGTTGAGACGAGCTATTTTGGAGGAAGCTCATTCTTCCGCCTATGCTTTATATCCCGGAAGCACCAAGATGTATCGGACTATTAAAGAAAGTTATTGGTGGTCGGGTATGAAACGAGACATAGCAGAGTTTGTAGCGAAATGTCTCACATGCCAACAAATCAAGGCGGAGCATCAAAAATCGTCAGGTACTCTTCAACCTTTACCGATTCCTGAATGGAAGTGGGAACACGTGACTATGGACTTTGTATTGGGTTTGCCGCGAACACAAAGTGGGAAGGATGCTATTTGGGTGATTGTGGATAGACTGACTAAGTTCACTCATTTTTTGGCTATCCATAGCACGTATTCTATTGAGAAACTGGAGAAACTTTATATAGATGAGATTGTGAGATTACACGGAGTCCCAGTTTCTATTGTGTCAGATCGAGACCCTCGATTTACTTCTCGATTTTGGCTGAAATTTCAGGAAGCTCTTGGAACTAAGTTGAGATTTAGTACTGCTTTTCACCCACAAACGGATGGTCAATCCGAAAAGACCATTCAGACCTTGGAGGATATGTTACGGGCTTATGTCATTGACTTTATCGAGAGTTGGGACAGACACTTGCCATTGGTGGAGTTTGCTTATAATAACAGTTTTCAGTCTAGTATTGGGATGGCACCATACGAGGCTTTGTATGAAAGGAAATGCCGAACTCCGCTCTGTTGGGATGAAGTAGGTGAGAGGAAATTAGTGAATGTGGAATTGATTGATTTGACAAACGATAAGGTCAAAGTTATCCGAGAGCGATTAAAGACAGCTTAAGATAGGCAGAAAAATTATTCGGATAAACGAAGGAAAGATTTGGAGTTTAAAGTTGACGATAAAGTTTTTCTTAAGGCTTCTCCTTGGAAAGGTAATAATTTGAAAATTCTGAGTATTAAATCTTATTTGATTATACTATTGTGATAATTTGTGGTATTTATTGGATGATGAAAGGTGTGATTCGATTCGTGAAGAGGGGAAAGCTCAATCCAAGATATATTGGACCCTTTCGTATCATTGAAAGGATTGGGCCAGTGGCTTAAAGACTTGAATTACCCCC
>NW_017234853.1:6347-24205 GCF_000208745.1 Theobroma cacao | reverse complement strand
TGGTGACTCCTAGTTTAATTTTTAGTGAGTTTTCACATTCACGTCTAGCGATCGGGTTCTCAGACCCGCACGTTACGACACTGAGCATGATAAAATGCATCTAAGTTATTAATTGGATCTATTCAAACTTGACATTTTTCATAATCGAGCTTTGAAAAATGTATCTACACTTTCTAAGCTATGTCAAATGTTAAAGTAGATGGGAATATCAAAAGTTTACTTCCTTATTGACAGATTGATCTAGCTTGTCTTGACTCTTTTAGTTTCCACTGCAACATCAAAATGTAAATTTTCTATTGTGAAATTCATTAAGAACAAGATTCGTAATAGAATATTAGATGATTTTTTTAGAAATTTATTGATCATTCTCATTGAAAAGGAAATCAATCGAGGCTTTGACATTGATTTAGTGATGGATGCCTTCAATTCTATGAAAGACCATTGAGCTCAATCAAAGATGCTCTATCTTAACATGTAACAGTTGTTAAAAAATATCTTTATTTTGTACTTAACACGTAATTGGAGTTATTTGTGTAATTTTTACAGGAATTTTTCCATTTAAGTTATTTTATGTTTTCGTCAAATATTGAACTTTTAGTGTGACTATTTTATAGACATTCTTTGTCCCCCAAACACAAAATCCTAACTCTACCATTGCTTTACGGTGTTTTGATATTCCTATTGTGCATTTATAGCAAATCCCTTTCCTTTTATGCTCTGGAATCTGAGTGTATGCAAGTGGGCAATCCTCATTGGCTTTTGGTTTTTGTGTTTCATTTTGTTTCATTGCCTTTATTTTGTTCTTTTGTGCTTTTATGACTTTGTTTTTTAGCTAAATAATTACTTTGCTTGGGCATGTTTTTGCTTTTTTACTTTTATGTGTTAAATTGAGGGGGAGTAGGATATTTTAATTCAAAAGCTTAGTTTTTGTAGGGAGATTTTAACTTTGCACCTTTATTTTAGAGAAGTTTGACAATCATTAGGATAATTTACACAAAAAAGACAAGGAAAATAGAGGTCTCGGCATTGTTAACCCCATATGAAAAACTCAACTTTATTAAATAAATGGATCTAGTGCTTTAGTGAGGATATGGATAGTCTTTGGAGGAAAGTATCATTGAGAAGAATAGTATGGACCTAACTATTTGCTACTTTTCTGCTCTTCATTGAGGAATATGTCACTGATTTGGAGGAACATTGTCAATCTGTTAACTTTGAATGGTAATATCTCTGAGCTTATTAGAGTTGGTATTGGTTTAATTCTTGGTAAACTTGACTGTATTAAATTCTAGCATGATGAATGGGTTCAAGGTCTTCTCCTTAAATCAGCATTCCCCAAATTTTTTGCCTTGTCTTCTTTTAAGGATGGTTTCTTAGATGATCATGGTTAGTGGGCCAGTGATGTTAGGAATTGGAAAATTCTTATGAGGCGAGAGCTTTATGACTGGAAAAAAGATCAGTGGCAACTTCTGTTGAAAGTTATTGAAGATATCTCTCTAGATAAAGATAAGCAAAATAGAGTCATTTGTTAAGGGAACTTCAGTGGTATTTATTGGACCAATGCCTTATACAGATCTACTATTGGTAATTCTGATGGTGAGAAAAATTTTTGGGATATGATTTGGTCAAACCTCGCCTCCCCCTCCTCCCCTAAAGTTGAGGTCTTTTGCTAGCAAGTCATGAAAGCTAAGATTGTTTTGAAGGGTGAGCTCCTTCAAAGGAGTTTAATTGATAGGAATGCTACCCTTTGTGCTATTTACAATTTTGAAATCGAATTAGTGGAGCACTTTTTTCTTGAATGCGATAATGATTAGAGAATCTGGGCACTATGGATTAATGCTTGGGGCTTTTCTTAGGCATCTCTTGGTAAGTTGAGATATTTCTTTATTACTTGGAATGATTCTTTTTGTGGTAGTGAACACAATCTTGTTTAGAGAATGGCTTTTTTTAATGATCCTTTGGAAGATATGGCTTCATATAAATAGTCTAATCTTTAATGGAAAACTTTGGGAGTCTTGTCATATTTTTGATATTGTCAAATTGAGAGTCAGCTGGTGGGCGAAGGCTAAATGGCCTTATGTGAATCCCTCTATGATGGATATGACTAAAGAACCTGCTTGTGTTAAAGCTCCGATTGCTAAAAAGAAAGCTAAAGTGTGATTGGATTAGGCAGATGAAAGGCACCTTGAAATTTAATGTTGATGGGGCAAGTTAAGGCTACTCTAGTTCCTTTAGCATTGGTGGTGCGTTGAAGGATCATGAAGGCTGTATCAAAATCCATTTCTCTAAGCCTTTGGGTCCAGGTGATTCTAACTTGGTTAAAATTTCTACAATTAAAGAAGCTTTTTCTCTGTTTGTTGCTTCCTATTAGGTCTCTACGCATTCTTTAATGGTGGAGTCAGATTCTTTCAATGTTGTTAAGTGGGCTAATAACCCTTCCACTGCACCTTGGCGCTTTAAAGGGGTCATTAATCAGATTAATTGTTTGAAGAAAAGAATTTTGAATTGGTTTGTTTTCTATACACCGCGTGATGCAAATCAATAGGTTGATTGTCTTGTTGAGACGACTGTGGACCGTTCTTCTGATCGTCTTCAAGTTTTTGGATAGCTATTCCTACTTGTTTATCAGTTGTTGATCCTTTTTGCTTTCTGTTTTGCTCTTTTTTTTTTGTCTCTCTTCTAATGTTGTTGTTTGTGCTATTTTTAAGCCTTCTATTGCTGCTTTTTTCATTTTCTGTTTCTTGCTTTTGGGTTCTCTTCTGTGTTTTATGTTTGCCTACGACATATGTGTTTTTGCTGGCTTGTTGATTGTTGTTGTGTCTTTGAATGATGTTTCTTGAGGAGTCTTCACTTCTTTGGTGAGACTTTGTTTCATTATCTAGTAAATTCTACTACCAAAAAAGGAGGGGATTTGGGCATCGTTTAGCTACCATGCTCTTGAGTTTATAATTCTCCATTGTTTTGAAGTCTAACATTTTTTTTTGAATTTGACATGCATTAAAATTTTTATGATTCACCCCCATTTTTTTCTTACAATATTCGAGATATGAGAATATTTTCTAACGTGGGTAGATTATGTTAGATTTTTTTTTTTATAAAATCAAAGTATAGATTTATATTATTTATTTTTTATATTTTATCAAAATCAGGTTAAGTTAATTTCGTCTCAATAAAGAGATAATTATAATCCAATAAAGTGGACTAAACTCTAATGTTATATGTATTCTTAAAAGTGTAAGCTTGTGTAGGAAACTTTAAATCTTCTAATAAGTAGGACTAAGGATTCACTATATAAAGGTTTGGTTAGGTTTCCTCTTTTATCTACAAAAACATTAAGATTGTCACTCATTAGAGAGTTAATAGATCATTGAGGAATGAAGATCTTAGTGCACTGAATCTCAGCAATTAATCTTGTCAGTATTATTTTCGCTATCAAATCATGTATCAAAAAATTAGGTACACTTTTGAATTCATAATTTCTGCTGTGGTAAATCCTAGCTTATTTTAAACTAATTATACATTAAGTTTTACAATTTGCATTAAAGCAATCCTGGTTAAAATTTTAAACCCTAAAAATTTCTATATTGATTACATAAATCATGATTGCATGTTAAGATCTTGTGTGGTTTTTGAATTTGATTAATTACATTATGAAAATTCATAAGTCTCTTTGTATAATGCAATTAAATCTTAGACATGCTTAATTGATAATATATTATTGATCATATGGTAGTTTGGTCGACTTATATCTATATGATTAAATGAAAAGACATAACTTTTCATTTTGAAAATACACCAACCTGTGGAAGACCACAGAAGATTTCAAAAGGAAGATTTTGAGGTTTAAAGCCAGAATGGTTGCTAAAAGTTTTGTTCAAAGAAAATGCATTAATTATAATGAAATATTTTATATTGTATCCTACAAGGATGTTGTTTAGAGTGATTATGGAACTAGTAGCACAATATGACTTATAATTACACTAGATGGATGTTAAGACTGCCTTTCTGAATGACAATCTTGTTGAAAAGGTATATACGTTGAAGCTTGAAAGATTTAAAAGTGATGGTACAAATCATCTTGTGTTTAGATGCAAAATTCTATTTATGAGTTTAAACAAGTTTCTTGCTAGTAGTATCTTAAATTTGATGAAGTAATCACCTTTTTTGATTTTGTAGCAACAAGTAGGCCAATGCATATATCTCACAATCAGTGGGAGTAAGTTTATCTTTCTTATTTTGTATAAGTTTATCTTTCTTATTTTGTATGCTGATGATATCTTGCTTTCTAGTTGTGTCCAAGTAGTTTGAAATGAAAGATCTTGAGGAAGCATCCTATGTCTTTGGGATTGAAATCGGCAAAAGAAAGGTCTTGCCATTTGTTGGCACTCTCTTAGCGTGCATAAATTGATGAGTGTTGAATATATTTTCTATACTTGATTGCAAAGGTGGAGATGTGCTAGTTATTAAAGGTGATAAATTGAACTTGGTACAATGTCATAAAATGATGTTAAGAGGGAATCTTTGAAAGTGATGCTATATGCTAGTACAATAAGGAGCCTAATGTATGTTCAAGTGTGCAGGAGGCCTGACATTGCTTATACAATGGATTTTTTGGAAAGATATCTATCTAATCTTGATAGAGATCATTAGGAAACTGCATATAAAGTGACAAGATATTTGAACAAGACGAAGACTTATACGCTAGTTTACCAGAAGGTTGATTTTCAAAAAATTTTATCAAAAGGTTGCAAACCTTAAGTTTGATGCTCATATAGATTTTAACTTAGCTAGTTGTTTAGATGATAGGAAGTCCACCTCCAGATGCTTTTTTTTATATTGGCAAGTGGCACAATATCTTGGAAAAGCATAAATAAAACACTTGTGACCTCATTCATTATGCAAGCAGAATTTGTAGCATGCTATGGAACAATACACAGGCTTTCTAGTTGAGAAATCTTATTAAAGATTTGTTGGTGGTTGGCTCAATTACTAGTCTGATACAATTGCATTGTGATAACGTTGTAGTGGTTTTATTCACTAGCAACAATAAAGATATTGTAGGGACTAAGTATAAATAGATAAAATGTTTGACAATTAAAGAACTTGTAAAAAAGAGTGACATTTTAGTAATGTATATTAGAATTGATAACATGATAGTTGATCCTCTGTCTAAGGGACTATGTTGTGAGATCTCACCTCTAGAGACCCGTAACTAGAAGTAGACGCAATAACATGGACCAGGGGTAATTTCATCATTTCTCTTGGTGAGCCCCTGAAAGTAGTTTTCTAATGTTATTAAGGTTCAAGTAGGCCTAAGGAATGAATGAATGAGGGTAAGATAATGAAAAAGATAGAAATAACAATAATTTTCACAATAGGGGTAAAATAGTCATTTTGCATCTCGAGTTGAAATTTTTAATTTTTCATGAACTCGAGCATTTCTAGACCCTTATGGACCTTATCTCAGTGTCAAAGAAGTAAAAAGATTGTATAAAGGCAATGGAAAGACAAAGTGACATTGTTAAGGGTATTTTGGTAATTTCATGAGAAATGGATAAACATAAAGCATAAATATCTAAGTTTCTAGGAGGTTCTTCAAATTTCCAGCACTTTTTTTTCTTCTTCTTCGTTTCCCACGTTTTTGCACCCCCCATGGAAGCTTGCTTTGAAACTTCCATATATTTCCTCGAGTTAACCTCGATTTTCATGTTTTTGTGCACCATTTCACAAAGTTCTTTGTGCTCTTTTTCTTTTTCACCATAAAACCCTCAAAAACCTTTCCTTATTACACTCTCTCACTAGCTGGACGTTCTAGAGAGAGAGACTTTCCACATTTGTTTGGAAGCTATTGAAAGAGAATTAAGCTACAAAGAAACCCTAAGGTGAGTGATGAACTAGGCTTGGTTTTAAGTTGTTGATAATGGCTAGTAATTAGGATTATGAGCTGTTTTATTGTTGAGGTTGTTTATTCATTTTTAGTGTGATTAGAGTAGTTCAAGGAATAGCCATTTGATATAGTTGGAAGCCAATTAGGAATGACTAGTAGAACTTGAATTAGAAACTAGCCTTTGGAGTGATATTAATGTAAATTGGATTAATTGTGATGTTTTTGTGCATGATAGGTTCCAACGAGGCCCCACAGCCCCATTTGAACCATTAGTGGAGGTTAGAGTCGATTAGAGGTTCAACAATATCGGTGAGTGAACTTGCATTTCAAAATTGTTTTGAAAAATAGAATTGTGTTGAGATGAATTATTTGCACGATTTTATCCAACTTTTCATTAAAAATGGGTGCCTGGGAACAAGCCCTTGATAAATGATTTGATGTTGTAAAAGGTGTGAAATGTGTAAAGAGGATGAATTCATGTGCTCTTATATTGTGTTGGTATACATATTTGAATGTATGTTGTGCAATGATAAATAATGTTGTATGATGATAATGAGGTGTGTGAGTAGGGAGTGCACACATGATGACATTGAAATGTGCGAGTAAGGAGTGCACATATGGTGGTATTGCCTTGTGCGTGTAGGGAGTGCACAAGAGCTGAGGAAGACGGGGTGGTGTAGGTGTTGTATATGATTATATCTATACATATGTGATAGAATGTGTGTGATTGTAAAATGTGATTGTAATGCATGTGAAATTTGGCATGATGAATCTTGAGAATTTCCTATTTTCTTGCAAATTGATTTTTATTGCAACACCAAATGGATTTTTAGTGCAAATGAGGTCTTTTTCACACTTAGATGCCCTGCTTCTTGCTGCAGCGAGAAACATTCTATTTTGGCAGCCAACAACTCTCTCCAGCGAGAAACTCTCGGGTTTTGATGTAGTGCTTTCACTTTGATGAAGATTTTCACCACCTTCCCGTCCGAATTGGGAAAAATGGTAAACATAAAAGTTTTATCCCTTCCTCTTAGCTTTCTAATGGTCAAAAAATCAGGTCAATTAGATTTTGTAGTGGGAGATATGATAGAAAAACTAAAACACATGTAAACTGACACTGTTTCTCACTGTAGTGAGAAACTTGCTGCCATGCTTGCTACCTTACTTGATTTTGACATATTTTTCACTCATTTAACTTCATGGATTGGTCATGGGTATTTACAACACTATGAGGTTATTAATCAAAGTTTGAAATGAGGGGTTTTTAGTAAGAAATTAAATCAATTGCATTGTTTTTGAAACAAGTGCATCATGATTTCCAAATTCTTCTTATCGATTGCTTGTTCACTTCTTATGTTCACTCACTGAGTTTGTACTCACTGTTTTCAATTTCATGTTTTCAGATCATGAGGCAGTTGGAACCTAGGTCGAGGTGTCCACGTAGTTTCGTCTCCTTGGTAGGTATTTTGGCATTTAGTAGCCGCACCTTCACTATGGTCACTCCGCTAGAAGTCAGGAGTCATTTTGTTTTATGAATACATTCATGTGATGTAAAGTACTAAGATACGTGTCTTAGACAAAATATGTATATTTTAACTGTTAATGCCACCATGAGTTGAAATGTTAACACCATTTTGGGTTTATATCAATGAAATTCTTGATTGCTATAGCCCATTATTAAAGAGATTATAAGTTCGACTTATGAAAGGTGACTTGAGAATAGTTAATGGAATGTTGAGCAAGATTATATAATAGGCTTGCTTGGGCTTGGTCGGCTATGCCCATTGGGCCCATGCCTCGGTCATGGTTCAAAAATTGGATCGTGACAGACTTGATATCAGAGCCCTAGGTTGTCTAGGTCCTAGGACTTCCTTTTGTTGGTCCAGCGAAGTGTCGGGTCTTTATATGGAATCTTTAGTTGTGAAGTGTGAACCGCGACACATTTTACAACCAAGGGACCGCATAGATTCCCTATCTTAGAAACCACATTTTCCTTTATATATGATTATAGAAAAATGTGTTTAATAATAGGTGTTTGCTCTTGTCTAGGTAAGAATGCCGCCTAAGACACGAGCTGCCTCAAGACCGATGGGTGAGCAAGATGCCCCTAATGAGATGACAGATAGGCCATGGGCATCCACCTTTAGGGGCTGAGGTAGACGTGACAAGGCCACTAGGCTGATGAGGGCGGATACGCCTGTGAGTAGGCGAGAGGATGGACAGTCTTCGGGTGATGTAGATAGACAACCAACTGAGGGTATTACCATTGAGGATTTGGCAACAGGCCTAGAGGGAGTCAACTAGGTTGTAGAGATGATGGCGACTCGTATGGATGAATACAGAGGGTAGTAGAGGGGAGACCTACAGTACAAGAATCCCTTAGCTCCCAAGGATAGGTCGACCGCCAACATTATGAGGTTGAGAGGGGTCACTTAGAGATTTCTCTTCCTGATTTCCTGAAGCTTAAGCCTTCGTCATTTTCATGGTCTAATACATCGAAGAAACCCCAAGTTTTCTTAGATAAGATGAGAAGATTTGTAAAGCCTTGGGATGTTCCAGTGTTCGATCAGTTGAGCTAGCTGCCTTCTAATTAGAGGACGTGGCACAAGAGGGGTATAGTTCTCTATGTAGAGGCAGACCAACGGATGTAGCACCATTGACTTGGAGTGAGTTCAGTGTAGCCTTTTTAAATTGATTTTTACCACTCAGTGTACGTAATGCTAGAGCCAGGGAGTTTGGGGCTTTGGTGCAGACCTCGAGTATGACGGTGTTCGATTATGACATAAAATTCACACAATTGTCTCGGTATGCACCTTATCTAGTTTCCACTAAGGAGATGAAGATTCACAGGTTTGTGGATGGGCTAGTGGAGCCATTGTTTAGGGCTGTGGCATCCTGAGATTTCAATACCTACTCTGCAGCAGTGGATTACGCTCAGCGGATTAAGATGAGGACCAGTGAGAGTAGGGTTGTGAGGGATAGAGCAAAAAGGGCCAAGATAGAGGGCTATTAAGGTCGCAGGGATTTCAGTAGTGGTATTTCATCTTCTAGCAGTCAGGGCCCATAGAGGGAATCACGGTTACCCTAACGGGGGAGTGATGTGGCTAGTGCTAACGTTGGATTTGGGCAGAAAACCTTTGGTGGGGGAAGGCAATAAGATTCAAGGCAGAGTAGTCAAGTTATCAACCCTTGCAGTACTTGTGGGGTATGACATAAGGGACGATGTTTTCTTACTACAAGAGTTTGTTTCGGGTGTGGTCAATTTGGACATATTATGAGGAATTGCTCGATGACTCATCAATCACAAGGTTCTATTCGCGGCTCCACTCAGCCAGCTTCGTCTGCTCCTTCAGTTGTCGCCTCATCTGATCGAGAGGCTAGTGGATCAAGAGGTAGAGGTGCTGTCACTTCCTCTCAGGGTAAGCCTTTTGGGTCTAGATGTTAAAGTTTCGCCGTAGAGGTCAAGCGAGGGTATATGCTTTAACACCCTAGGAGGCCCAGACATCCAATGCAGTGGTCTCAAGTACTCTTTTCGTTTGTAATATGAATGCTCAAGTATTGTTTGATCTTGGTGCTACCCACTCTTTTATTTCTCCATGCTTTGCATCTCATTTGGGTAAGGATTGTGTTAGGAGAGAAGAACAATTAGTGGTGCCTACTCCTTTAAAGGAGGTATTTGTGGCCGAATGGGAATATGAGTCCTGTGTAGTTCGAGTCAAAGATAAGGACACTTTGGTGAATCTAGTGGTGTTAGACACCTTAGACTTTGATGTGATCTTGGGAATGGATTGGCTATCACCCTGCCATGCCAATGTGGATTTTTATCATAAATTGGTCAGGTTTGATTTTCCCAATGAACCATCATTTAGTATTCAAGGGGATAGGAGTAATGCTCAAACCAATTTGATATCGATCATGTCTACCAGAAGGTTGTTAAGATAAGGTTGTTTAGGTTACTTGGCTATGGTCAGGGATACTCAGGCGAAGGTTGGAGATATAAGCCAAGTGTCGGGGGTGAATGAGTTCATGGATGTATTTCTTGAGAAACTACCAGGTTTGCCTCCTGAACGAGAGATTGAATTTTGCATAGATTTGATTCTCGACACTAGACCTATATTCATACCCTCATATAGAATGGCACCGAGGGAGCTTAAGGAACTTAAGGATCAGTTGGAGGATTTGTTAGATAAAGGCTTCATTCGTCCTAGCGTCTCACCATGGGGAGCACCAGTGCTATTTGTGAAGAAGAAAGATGGGTCGCTTAGACTGTGCATTGATTGTCGACAGCTTAATAAAGTGACAGTGAAGAATAAGTATCCTTTTCCAAGAATAAATGATTTATTTGATCAACTACAAGGAGCACAATGTTTCTCTAAGATAGATCTGTGATCTGGGTACCCTCAGTTGAGGATCCGGAATGATGATATACCCAATATCGTATTTCGAACAAGATATGGGCACTATGAGTTCTTGGTGATGTCATTTGGGCTTACGAATGCACCTACGGCCTTTATGGATTTGATGAATTGAGTGTTCAAGCCCTATTTGGACAAGTTCGTGGTGGTGTTTATTGACGACATCTTGATCTACTCGAGGAGCAGAGAGGAACACAAGCAGCATCTTAAGATAGTGCTCCAAACTTTGAGAGAACATCGATTGTATGCCCAATTCTCCAAGTGTGAGTTCTGGCTTGAAAACATTGCATTCTTGGGACATGTGGTATCCAAAGATGGGGTACAAGTCGATCCAAAAAAAGTCGAGGTAGTGGAAAAGTGGCCAAGGCCAACATCGGTTATGGAGATTAGAAGCTTTTTGCGTTTGGCTGGCTATTATCGTCATTTTGTGAAGGACTTCTCCAAAATAGTCGCTCCTCTGACTAAGCTGACACGTAAAGATACAAAATTTGAGTGGTCAGATGCTTGTGAGAATAGCTTTGAGAAGCTTAAGGCATGTCTCACCATAGCTCCAGTATTAAGCCTACCACAAGGCACAGTGGGTTATACGGTATTTGTGATGCATCGCGGGTTGGTTTAGGGTGCGTATTAATGCAGCATGGGAAGGTGATTGCATATGCATCAAGGCAACTTAAAAGGCATGAGCAAAATTACCTCGCACATGATTTGGAAATAGCAACAATCGTGTTTGCCTTAAAGATTTGGAGGCATTACTTGTATGGTGAGACTTGCAAGATATATACGGATCACAAAAGCCTAAAGTATATATTTCAGCAGAGGGATCTTAACTTACGACAACGTAGATGGATGGAGTTGCTAAAGGATTATGATTGTACTATTCTTTACCATCCCAGTAAGGCAAATGTGGTGGCAGATGACTTGAGTCAAAAATCAATGGGAAGTCTGGCACATATCTCTATAGATAGGAGATCCTTGATTAGGGAGATTCATAGCTTGGGAGACATGGGTGTGCATTTGGAAGTTGCGGAGGCAAATGCATTGCTAGCACATTTTAGAGTGAGGCCTATCTTAATGGACTAAATCAAAAAAGCACAAAGTAAAGATGAGTTCATAGCTAAGGCCTTCGAGGATCCTCAAGGAAAGAAAGGAAAGATGTTTACTAAAGGCACAGATGGGGTATTGAGGTATGGAACCAGACTTTATGTGCCCGGTAGTGATGGATTGAGGAGAGAAATATTGGAGAAAGCGCACATGGTAGCTTATGTGGTACATCCAGGGGCTACAAGGATGTATCAAGATTTGAAGGAGGTGTATTAGTGGGAAGGACTCAAGAAAGATGTAGTTGAGTTTGTCTCCAAGTGCCTGGTTTATTAACAAGTGAAGGCAGAACATCAAAGGCCTGTGGGACTATAAACACTAAAATCATAAACAAAAAAATGAATTAAAAAAAATATATAATAAAAATAATAAAAATTAAAATAAAGAAGAAATGAAAAAAGAGGGGAGAGAGGTACGATTGGCAAGGTGCGGACGCACCCTGCTAGGCACCTCCCTCACCCTGCCAGACGCGAAAAATTTGCGTCTGATAGGGTAGTGGAACGTGCCCCCCTCAGTACCCAGGAACAAGGTAGTGGAGCGTGCCCCCTTCAGAGCCTAGGAATCGGGTATAAAGGGGAGGGGGCACTGTAACATTCTAGAGAACCGGGAGCAAAACAAAAAAAAAACCTGCAAACAACAATCCTTAGCAAGCAAAAAACCCTAGAAAATCCTAGCCACCTACAACTTCAAAAACCCCTAATCTCTAGCAGCCAAGAAATTCATCCACAATCAAAAAAATATACAACAAAAAAAAATCAAAGAAACTATACAGAAACAAAATGGGAGCAGTGAGAGAGGAAGAGGATTTTTTTTTTGGAGAATTTTTGGTTCGTTTCTAGGGGGTTTCTTGGGTGTCGCCGGCTAGAGTGAGAGAGCTTTTTGTGCCGCTAGTGGGTGGTGCAAGAGTTTAGGTGAAAGAGTGATTTTGGGCTTTTGGGTTTTTTTCCAACCGGTGAGGGAAAATAAGTTCCCGACACTAGAACCGACGAAGAGTAGGAGTGGCGTCGGCAAAAAAGATCGGTTTCAGAGTAAGAGGTTTGTGCCGGCAGGAGAGGTTTCGCGTCGGCAAGTGAAAGAGAAAGAGAAACCGTCGGAAGGTGAGAGAGAAAGAGAAGCTTGATTCAGGCGACGTGAGGAGGAGAGAGAGAAGAGAGTCGTCGGTGAAGGAGAAGAACCCCCCAAGCTAGGTAGTCGGCGAGAGGAAGGAGAGAAGAAAAGTTGATTTTTAGAGAGAAAAGAGAGAGAGATTCGACGGGTAGAGAGAGAAAATGAAAGGGGAAAATGAAAGGGGAGGAAAGAAAAGAAGCTTAAATAGCTAGGGCTGAAGCACTAAACGGCGTCGTTTTGGGCAGTAAGAGGCAGCTGAAGCAATGCACTAAACGGTGCGTTTTGATTGGAGGAGGAGTGGGCTTCTAGAGCTATTGCGGGGATCCGTGGGTTCAATTTTGGGCTAGTCCAAGCTCGACCTTGGTATGTTCTGGGCTCTACAATTATTGGGCTTGAATCTTTGATGCCTTTTGTGAATTTTTTTTTCTTTTTTTAAATTTTGTTTTATATATTTACTTATTTTAGTTATTTTTAGAAAAATGAAATTAAAACTTTATATACAAGAAATTGGATAAAGTAAAATATAAGAATCTATACATTTAATTATGTAATAGATAATAGCAAACTTAGGTAAAAAAAAATAATAAAGGGGTTACTTAGTTATAAAAATAGATCCAAAAATAAAAATGAATAAGAAAATAAATGAACATTTAAGTAAAAAATAATAATATGGTAAATAGGCTTAGAGGGACATTGTAAGATCGGAANAAAAAATAATAAAAAATAGAAATAGAAAATATAGTAGAATAAAATATGTAATTGTCAAAGTATTTAAAAAGATAGTTTCATAAATGAAAAAGAAAAAGAATGGGACAAAGTGATGAATTATTCAATAAGTAAACAATACCGATGACGAGATGATCGGTCGGGGACGCGAGGAGTCTCAATCCCGGGTCGATGTTTCTTAGACTCGAAATCCGAATCAAGACTCCACCAGTATGATGGAAGGGCCTCGATTTCGAGATCTCGAAGTTTTAATAAATAAAGAATTTGATTATACAAAAATTACCCAATAAAAATAATAAACAATAGATAAAAAAATGATGATAAAAATAATAATAATAATTCAAATATATATAGTAAGTAATAAATTTGTAAAAATGCAATACACATGACAAAAAAACAAAAAAAAATAAATAATAATAAAAAAATCTAAGATAACAACTAATTTAAAATTAAGCATTAAATGGAATCATAACAATTTATCTCATTATAAAAGGAAAATATAATGGTAACTTAGAATAAAAAATGTAAGGTGTAAAAAAATAGTAATTAGAAATAAAATAAAAATAATAAAAAATATAATAAAATAAAAATAATAATTAATTAATAATAACTAAAAACTATAGATAATTTCATTAGCATAGCATATATATATTGCATCATACATATCATTGCATATAAATATTTTCGAGTTTAAGCCCCGATGATGGGATCTTCCGAGGATCTTGCGAAGGCAAGTATTCCTCGAAAAGTTCCTTAGGTGAAAAGGTGTCCCCAGGTCCCACCAGTATGATGGGAGGGCTCGAGAGATATCTTTAATAAAAGGCTTTCGCCCGAATTAGGTTCATTATGCACGAAAACATTATTTTTAAAGAAAAACGTACGATGACTCCGATGATGGGAATTATTCGTCAAATTTGCGAAGGCGAATTTCTTGGATAATTCCCTAGGTGAGAGAATACCCCGAGTCCCACCGGTATGATGGGCGAATTCGAGAAAATATCCTCAATAAAAAGTTATTCGTCCGACATTTTTTTCACGCCATGCATCTTGCCTCGTATTTGCATTCCATTTTAGGTCAAATAGGAGATAAAAATAAGTGAACAATAACTAAGGAAATATAGCTAACTTAAAAATTAAAGCCTAATAGGATAATCTAAGAATGGTACCGTTCATGGAACGGGTGTCCCGAGGGTGTTAATCCTTCCTCGGGCATAACCGTACTCCCGAGCCTAGATCTAGAAAATCGTAGATCAGTTTAAGGTTCTTTTCGGTGGGCTTAAAATTAATTTAAGTTTTCATCGATTAGAATCGAGTCAATAGGTGGCCAATCGCACCTAGTAAAAAAGATTGGTGGCGACTCCTAGTTTAATTTTTTTTAGTGAGTTTTCACATCGCGTCTGGCGGTCGGGTTCTCAGACCTGCACGTTACGACAGGGACTACTACAACTATTACCAGTGCCCGAGTGGAAGTGGGAGCATATTGCCATGGACTTTGTAACGGGTTTGCCTCGAACTAGTGGGGGCTACGACTCTATTTGGATAGTAGTAGACCAATTAATGAATTCAGCCCATTTTCTTCTGGTTAAGACTACTTATGGTGCTGCCCAGTACGCTCGAGTTTATGTGGATGGGATAGTACGGTTGCATGGTATCCCCATTTCTACAGTATCTGACAAAGGAGCTCAGTTCACTAGTAGGTTCTGGGGAAAGTTCCAGGAAGCGTTGGGCACTAAGTTGGACTTCAGCACAACGTTTCACCCTCAGACTGATGGATAGTCTGAACGGATGATACAAACATTGGAAGATATGTTGAGGGCTTGTGTAATAGACCTTGGGGTTAGATGGGATCAATATCTACCCTTAGTGGAGTTTTCCTACAATAATAGTTTCTAAACTAGCATGCAAATGGCACCATTTGAGGCATTATATGGACAGAGATGTAGGTCACCCATTGGATGGCTAGAGGTGGGAGAAAGGAAACTTTTGGGGCCTGAGTTGGTGCAGTATGCCACCGAGAAGATACATATGATTCGACAGAGGATGTTGTCAGCACAAAGTAGACAGAATTCATATGATGGTAACAGATGAAGAGACTTGGAGTTTTAGGTAGGGGATCATGTATTTTTGAAGGTCTCACCAACAAAAGGGGTAATGAGGTTCGGCAAGAAAGGAAAATTGAGCCCTCGGTATATAGGACCTTTTAAGATCTTAGAAAGGGTTGGAGCAATAACATATCGATTGGCATTACCGTTAGACCTTTTGAATATTCACCCTGTGTTTTATGTGTCAATGCTTAGGAAGTATAACCCGAATCTATTTCATGTAATACGGTATGAGACCATCCAGTTGAAAGATGGTTTGACCTATGAGGAGCAACCGGTAGCTATCCTTGATCGGCAAGTCAAAAAGCTCAGTTCAAAGGATGTAGCCTCAGTGAAAGTGTTATGGTGAAACCACACCAGTGAGAAGGTAACGTGGGAAACCGAGGACTAGATGCAGACAAAGTATCCACACCTCTTTAATGTATAGAGGTAAGCTACCTTATAGTTGGATTTAAATTCGGGGATTGAATTTCTTTTAGTGGGGGAGAATGTGAGATCTAGACCTCTAGAGACCCGTAACTAGAAGTAGACGTGATAACACAGACTAGGGGTAATTTCATCATTTCTCTTGGTGAGCCCCTAAAAGTAGTTTTCTAATGTTATTAAGGTCCAAGTAGGCGTAAGGAATAAATGAATGAGGGTAAGATAATGAAGAAGATAGAAATAACGATAATTTTCACGATAGGGGTAAAACGATCATTTTGCATATAGAGTTTAAATTTTTAATTTTTCATGAATCCGAGCATTTCTAGACCCTTATGGACCTTGTGTCAGTGTCAAAGAAGTAAAAAGATTGTATAAAGGCAATGGAAAGACAAAATGACCTTGTTAAGGGCATTTTGGTAATTTCATGAGAAATGGATAAACATAAAGCATAAATATCTAAGTTTCTAGGAGGTTCTTCAAATTTCCAGCACTTTTTCTTCTTTTTTTTCCTTTCCCACGTTTTTGGACCCCCCATGGAAGCTTTCTTTGAAACTTCCATATATTTCCTCTAGTTAACCTTGATTTTCATGTTTTTTTGCACCCTTTCACAAAGTTCTTTGTGCTCTTTTACTTTTTCACCATAAAACCCTCAAAAACCTTTCCTTATTACACTCTCTCACTAGTTGGACATTCTAGAGAGAGAGACTTTCCACATTTGTTTGGAAGCTATTGAAAGAGAATTAAGCTACAAAGAAACCCTAAGGTGAGTGATGAACTAGGCTTGGTTTTAAGTTGTTGATAATGGCTAGTAATTAGGATTATGAGCTGTTTTATTGTTGAGGTTGTTTATTCATTTTTAGTGTGATTAGAGTAGTTCAAGGAATAGCCATTTGATATAGTTGGAAGCCAATTAGGAATGACTAGTAGAACTTGAATTAGAAACTAGCCTTTGGAGTGATATTAATGTAAATTGGATTAATTGTGATGTTTTTGTGCATGATAGGTTCCAACGAGGCCCCACAGCCCCATTTGAACCATTAGTGGAGGTTAGAGTCGATTAGAGGTTCAACAATATCGGTGAGTGAACTTGCATTTCAAAATTGTTTTGAAAAATAGAATTGTGTTGAGATGAATTATTTGCACGATTTTATCCAACTTTTCATTAAAAATGGGTGCCTGGGAACAAGCCCTTGATAAATGATTTGATGTTGTAAAAGGTGTGAAATGTGTAAAGAGGATGAATTCATGTGCTCTTATATTGTGTTGGTATACATATTTGAATGTATGTTGTGCAATGATAAATAATGTTGTATGATGATAATGAGGTGTGTGAGTAGGGAGTGCACACATGATGACATTGAAATGTGCGAGTAAGGAGTGCACATATGGTGGTATTGCCTTGTGCGTGTAGGGAGTGCACAAGAGCTGAGGAAGACGGGGTGGTGTAGGTGTTGTATATGATTATATCTATACATATGTGATAGAATGTGTGTGATTGTAAAATGTGATTGTAATGCATGTGAAATTTGGCATGATGAATCTTGAGAATTTCCTATTTTCTTGCAAATTGATTTTTATTGCAACACCAAATGGATTTTTAGTGCAAATGAGGTCTTTTTCACACTTAGATGCCCTGCTTCTTGCTGCAGCGAGAAACATTCTATTTTGGCAGCCAACAACTCTCTCCAGCGAGAAACTCTCGGGTTTTGATGTAGTGCTTTCACTTTGATGAAGATTTTCACCACCTTCCCGTCCGAATTGGGAAAAATGGTAAACATAAAAGTTTTATCCCTTCCTCTTAGCTTTCTAATGGTCAAAAAATCAGGTCAATTAGATTTTGTAGTGGGAGATATGATAGAAAAACTAAAACACATGTAAACTGACACTGTTTCTCACTGTAGTGAGAAACTTGCTGCCATGCTTGCTACCTTACTTGATTTTGACATATTTTTCACTCATTTAACTTCATGGATTGGTCATGGGTATTTACAACACTATGAGGTTATTAATCAAAGTTTGAAATGAGGGGTTTTTAGTAAGAAATTAAATCAATTGCATTGTTTTTGAAACAAGTGCATCATGATTTCCAAATTCTTC